>NW_007079766.1:0-13686 GCF_000164805.1 Carlito syrichta | reverse complement strand
CTCACCTCAGCCTCCCAAAGGCGCGGGATTACAGGCTGAGCCACCGAGCCCGGCAGAGAGGAGCCTTTTTAGAAAGATAGTCATATGTGCTGCAGAGCTCTGGTCCAACTGCTCCTGTGTCACCACTACTTGCTCTCACCAAAGAACAAGTCAGTCAGGAAGCCATGCCATAGCCATGGCTTTTAAAGACATCAGAAGCCGGGCTTGGTGGCTCAGTCTGTAATCCCGCGCTTTGGGAGGCTGAGGTGAGTGGATTGCCTGAGCCCGCGGGTTCGAGACCCTTATGGGCAACTTGGTGAGACCTCATCTCCACAATAAATCAAAAAATTAGCTGGGCGTGGTAGCGCCCGCCTGCAGCTCCAGCTACTTGGAAGGCTGAGGCGGAAGGATCGCCGGAGCCCAGTAGGTCGAGGCTGCGGTGGCTGAGAGCATGCCACTGCCCTCCAGCCTGGGTGACAGAGTGAGACTCCAACTCAAAAAAAAAAAAAAAATTGAGCTGGGAATTGAGGTTGAAGTTACCACTGCAGATGCTTAAGACAACTATTTTAATAATTGAACATCAGTTGTTAAAAAACAAAAACAAAAAAGATAGAGGACTTGAACACTATAAATGAAACAGACTTAAGTCATACACATAACACTCCACTCAACAACAGCAGATTGCACATTCTTCTTAATTGCACATAAAACATTCTCTAGGATAGACTATATATTAGGACACAAAACAAGTCTGAGTACATTTTCACAAAATAAAATAATACAAAGCATCTTTTCCAATCACAATGAAAATGAAATTAGGAATAAACAATAGTGAAAACTAGAAAATTCAAATATGTGGAAATTAAACATCATTCTTAAACACTCGAGCTAAAGAAGAATCACAAGAGAAATTAGATAATACCTGGAGATCAATGAAGAAGAAAAATACATATACCAAAACTTACAGGATGCAGCCAATGGCAGCATTAAGAGGGAAATGGGAAATGTTTGAATCTTTTGATTTTGTAATTTTTTGAGTTGGCATCTCACTCTGTCACTCAGACTAGAGTGTAATGGTGCAATTGCAACTCATTGCAGCCTCGACCTTCCAGGCTCAGGCAATCCTTCTACCTTAGCTTTCTGAGTAGCTGGGACTACAGGTGTGTGCCACCACACTTGGCTGTTTTTAATTTTTTTGTAGAGACAAGGTTTCCTATGTTGCCCAGGCTGGTCTTGAACTCTGGGCTCAAGCAACCCTCTCACCTTGGTTTCCCTAAGTCCTGGGATCACTGATGTCAGCCACTGTGCCCAGCAGAAAAGGGAAAGTTATAGTTGTAAATGTATACATTTAAGAGGAATACTGAAAGGAGTGGATTAATGTCTCTCCTATGATTGTGAATTTGTTTATTACTCCTATAGTTATAAACTATAGTTTATAGTTCTATAAGTTTTATATAACTGAAATTTATACTACTGAGTATTTACAAATTTATGATTATATAGCTTCCTAAGAACTTGACCTTTTTATCACTTTGAAATGTACATCTTCATATCTTGTAATTTTACTTTAGATCTACTTTGTCCAATATTAAATAGTCATATAATTTTTTATTTGGTTAATATTTGCATAGTAGATCCATTTTCATCCTTTCACTTTCAGACTATGTGTGTCCATATACTTAAAATATTTCTTTTGTAAACAGAATATAGCTACATTTTGTTCTTTATCTAGTTGATAAATTCTCTATTATTTTATTTTAGTTTTTGCTCATTTGGAATTCTCTTTTTCAGCTTTAATGATGTATAATTGACAAATAATAATTGTATATATTCATACAGAGAAGAAACATCTGAAATCAATAATTAGCCAGGCAAGGTGGCTCATGCCTATAATCCCAGCACCTTGGAAGGCCAAGGCTGGAGGGTTGCTTCAACCCAGCAGTTCAAGATCAGCCTGGGCAATATATCAAAATCTCATCTCTACAAAACCCGCCCCCCAAAATTAGCTAGGCATGATGGCTCACAACTGTAGTCCCAGATACCTGGAAGGCTGAGATAGAAGGATCCCCTGACCCTGAGAGGTTGAGGCTGAGGTGAGCCGTGATTGTGACACTGCACTCCAGCCTGGGTGAGAGAGTGAGACCCCAACTCCAAAATAAATAAATAATAAAAAATAAAATAAAATCAATAACTATACACCTAAAGGAACTAGGAAGAGAAGTGCAAACTAAACTCAAAGCTAGATGAAAGGAAATAATAAAGATTAAGTTGAGAATAGAAAATTATGTACAATGGCTCATGCCTATAATCCCAGCCCTTTGAGAGGCCAAAGTGGGAGGATTGCCTCAGCCCAGCAGTTCAAGACCAGCCTAGACGACATAGCGAGTCCTCTCTCTACAAAAAATAAAAAAGTTAGCAGAGCATGGTGGTATATATCTATATTCCTAGCTTCTCAGGAGGCTGAGGCAGAAGGATTGCCTGAGCCCAGGAGGTCAAGGCTCTGGTGAACTGTGCTTGCAACACTGCACTCCAGCCTGAGTGACAGAATGAGACTCTCCAACTCAAAAAACAAAAGGAAAGAAGGAAAGGAAGGAAAGCAGGCAGGCAGGAAGGAAGGCAGTTGCTTCTTTAAAAAATCAACAAAATAGCTGAGCTCGGTGGCTCAGCCTGTAATCCCACACTTTGGGAGACTGAGGTCAGTGGATTGCCTGAGCCCGCGGGTTCGAGACCTGCCTGGGCAACTTGGTGAGACCTCATCTCTACAGTAAATCAAAAAACTAGCTGGGCGGGTAGCATGTACCTGTAGTTCCAGCTACTTGGAAGGCTGAGGCGGAAGGATTGCCGGAGCCCACCGGGTTGAGGTTGCAGTGGCCGAGAGTGGCCACTGCACTCCAGTCTGGGAGACAGTGAGACTCCAACTCAAAAAAAAAAAAAAAAAAAAAAAAATCAACAAAATGGACAAGCCTTTAAGCTAGATATTATGGAAAAAAAGACAGGATTCAATTTGTTAAAGTTACAAATGAAAATGGGAAAATTATTACCAATTTAACAGAAAAAAAGGTTTTCAAGAAAATACTATAAAAACAGTTGTATACCAAGAAACTGGATAACCTAGATTAAATGAATACATTCCTAGAAACATAAAATATACCAAAATTGATTTATGAAGAAACAGGAAATCTGAATAGACCCCAAACTACTAAGAAGATTATATCACTAATCAAAAACTTCTCAACAAAGAAAAGTCCTGGCCTTTTCTTCACCAGCTGCTTTCACTGGTGAATTCTTCTTCTTCTTCTTTTTTAAAAAATTGTTTTCAGAGACAAAGCCTTGCTATGTTGCCCCAGTCTGGATCTGAACTCCTGGACCCAAGCAATCCTCCCACCTCAGCCTCCCAAAGTGCTATGATTACAATGATCCACCACTCCCAGTCAAGAAATGAATTCTGATACATGCTACAACATGGTTGAACCTTGAAAATGTTATGTTAAGTGAAATAAGCCAGACATAAAAGAACAAATATTGTATGATTCCAACTCTATGAGATACCCAGAATAGCACATTCACAAAAGTAAAATAGAGGTTACCAGGGGCTGATGGACAGAGAAAATTGAGAGTTATTGTTTAATGAGTACAGAGTTTCTGTTTGGGATGATGAGAACGTTCTGGAAATAGTAGTGTGTTACACAGCATTGTAAATGTACTTAGTGCCACTGAATTGTACTCTTAATGGCTACTGGCTAGGTGCAGTGACTCATGCCTATAATCCCAGCACTTTGAGAGGCCAAGGCGGGAGGATTGCTTGAGACCAGGAGTTTAAGAACAGAGTGTCTTTCTGTCTATCTATCGATCTATCAATTATCTATTTTCTATCTATCTATCTATCTATCTATCTATCTATCTATCTATCTATCTATCTATCTATTATCGATTTGCTGTCTATCATCTATTTTCTGACTGTTTATCTATATATCTATCAATCAATCAATCACCTATTTTTCATCCACAGGTAGAGGATTTATCTGGCCTAGAAATAAAAGTTCCAGATCAAATGTCTTATACACTTACATTTTTGTTAGGTAATTTTTAGGGTGACCTCTAAAGATGTTGGACCAACTTATACTCCCATCAATACTGTATGAACACATTCTCATTTCTCCCACAGGTTCACCCTGCCAAACACAGCAAAAGTTTATTGTGTTTATTCTCCCTGGGTTGGCAAGAGTTCTTTTCCACATTGTCAGTCTGGGTCTTTGATGACTACTGTGTCTGCTAGCTTTTACCTCACTGCATAATTTTAAAATTGAAGTATACTTTACATACAATAAAATGAACAGATCTGAAATATACAATTTGATGAGTTTTGAAAAATATAAGAGTAACCATCTTTCAAACCAAGATGTAGAACTTTATTATCATGATTTTCTTTTCTGTTGGGTTCTAGAATTTCTTGATGCAGAATAGTTTTAATATGTAACACAAATACTCCCTTTGTTATGTGCTGCAAGTGCTCCCATGTGTGGATGAAGCATTTTACATGCACATCATTAATATGCAGCATCCTTCTAGGTTAAGATGGAGAGGTGAAAAGCTAGTTCCCTTCCCAACCCCCAAAACCAGGAGGAGGAGGTGGGTAGTGACCAGCAAAACTGGTTAAACAGAAGAGACCAAACAAGCAGGTATGGCTTGATGCTGGAATCTTCCCAGAATGGGTCGTCATAGAAAGAAACAAAATTCTGGACATGCAATGTAGCAAGGAAGTTCTGTCCTCATTCCACAAAAGGCAAAATGAGTCAAAATGCTAAGAGCACATGGCAGAGAAGAGCAACTTTCCCCTCTTCCAGGAAGATAGTTAGACATAGGAACAGGGAACGATGAAACTAAATGCCAGAGATGATGCCTGTCACTGCACACAGAAGGTTTAGAGGCCTGAGGGTGTCACTCCATGGGATGGATTGCCACCAGCTCATCTCTCACCAGGTGGCACCAACTCTGGTAAGAGCCCTTCGCCAGTGAGAACCAGGCCCAAGGATGGCATTAGATTTTCAACATCACTTCAATGGCCCCAGGCTGCAGGAAAAAAAGTATACAAAGTAGAAACGTTGCTTGGTGCAGTGAGTGGTTCATGCCTGGAAATCCCAGCAGTTTAGGGGACTGAGGCAAGAGGATTGCTTCAGCCCAGGAGTTTGAGACCAGCCTAGGCAACTTAGTGAAACCTCATCTCTACAAAAAATAAATAAAAAATTAGCTGAGTGTGGTGGCACTCACCTATAGTCCCAGCTACTTCAGAGGCTGAGGCAGAAGGATCTCCTGAGCCCAGGAAGTTGAGGTTGTAGGGAGCCGTGATTGTGCCACTATAACTCCATTCAGCCTTGGCGACAGAGGAAGACTCTGACTCAAACAACAAGAAGAAGAAAAGGAGGAACCACAACAGTCTATAGCTCCGAAAGAAAAAGCATACCTCTTTCAGATGGCCTCAAAGAATGTGAGACTCAGGCAGAAGGTGAGAGTGATAACTGATATACTCATCTTGGAAAAAAGAGCTTAGCATTGGGCCGGGCTCAGTGGCTCAGCCTGTAATCTCGCGCTTTGAGAGGCCGAGGTGAGTGAATTGCCTGAGCCCATGGGTTCGAGACCTGCCTGGGCAACTTGGTGAGACCTCATAAATAAATTTTAAAAATTAGCCGGGCGTGGTAGTGCGCGCCTGTAGTTCCAGCTACTTGGAAGGCTGAGGCGGAAGGATTGCCGGAGCCCAGCAGGTCGAGGCTGCGGTGACTGGGAGTATGCCACTGCACTCCAGTCTGGGAGACAGAGTGAGACTCCAACTAAAAAAAAAAAAAGAGCTTAGCATTGCACAGGATGTGTGAACATGCACATCATGCCCATGGCCCAGCAATGTCATTTCTGTTTATATACCCAAGAGAGATTTCTCCATGTTCACACAGGAAGACACATGAATACAAGATATTCATCACATCACTGTTTACAATAGCAAAAAATTGGAAACAAAGTATACATGTGTAGAGGATTGAGAAAATTGTATATTCATGTAATGATATAGATCCGGATGTTAAAATGAACAAGATTTATGTTTCAGCAAGTCTATATTTCAAGAATATGCCCAGTTAAAAATCCATTTGCAAGCCAGGTGTGGTGGCTCACACCCATAATCCCAGCACTTTGGGAGGCAGAGGCGAGAGGACTGCCTGAGCCCAGGGGTTCAAGACCAGCCTGGGCAACATGGCGAGATCTCATCTCTACAATAAATTAAAACAATTAGTTGGGCATGGTGACATATGCCTGTAGTTCCAGTTACTTAGAAGACTGAGGCAGAAGGATCACCTGAGCCCAGCATGTTGAGACTGCGGTGGCCATGAGCCTGCCATTGCATTCCAGCCTGGCAACAGAGGGAAACTCCAACTCAAAAATAAATAAATAAATAAATAAATAAATAAATATCCATTTGCATGGTAGAACATTGAAAACACACACCATATATTTACAGTTATACATAACTGCTTGTTATTTGAGACAGACTCAATGTGCAGGTAGAAAGCAGCAGTATTTTTTTCACTCCAGTGTCCTTTCTTTCCAATGACAAATTTCCCTCCTTGTCCTTGGTGTATCTTTGACAGATCCTATGATTTTTCTAGGGACTCACAGCTACCAACAAAAACTGTGGTCTTATTTTGCAGGTTTTAAAGTCCAGCTGGCTCAGTGGCTCAGCCTGTAATCCCAGAGTGGGAGGCCAAGGTGAGTGGATTGCCTTGAGCCCACAGGTTCGAGACCCATCCAGGCAACTTGGCGAGACCTCATCTCTACAATAAATCAAAAATTAGCCAGGCGTGGTTGCGCACACCTGTAGTTCCAGCTACTTGGAAGGCTGAGGTGGAAGGATTGCCGGAGCCCAGCAGGTCGAGGCTGCGGTGGCCTGGAGCGGCCACTGCACTCTAGTCTGGGCGACAGAGTGAGACTCTAACTCAAAAAAAAAAAAAATAAAGTCCAGTGCACTTGTTCCCAAGGTGTCATTGATCTTCTTAATTTTTTTTTTTTTTAGAAAACAGGATTTATTGAGAGGACAGAAAAGCTCCCAGAGTAGGAGGAGACCCGAAGGGGTTGCCTGATTTTTTTTTAAAGCTTTTACCAATTGCATGAGGGGCTGGGAAACTGGGAAGCCTGGAACAGGGTTTTTGAGTTTTGCTTTATTCATTTATTTATCTATTTATTTATTTATGGTCAGGGTCTCACTCTGTCACCCAGGTGAGAGTGCAGTGGTATGTATGATCGTGGCTCACTGCGTGGCCTCAACCTCCTGAGCTCAGGTGATACTTTTGCCTCAGCTCCCTGAGTGGCTGGGACTATAGGCTATTTTTTTTGATTTGGAGTATCACTCTGTCACCCAGGCTGGAGTGCAGTGGCACATTCACAATCACTGCAGCCTCGACCAGCTGGGCTCAGGCGATCCTTCCACCTTAGCCTTTCAAGTAGCTGGAACTACAGGCATGCACCACCACACCCAGTTAATTTTTTGATTTATTGTAGAGACAAGGTTTAGTCAAGTTTCCCAGGTTGGCCTCAAACCCCTAGGCTTAGGCAATCCTCTTGCCTCTGCCACCCAAAGTGCTGGGATTACAGGTGTGAGTCACCGTGCCCAGTCAAAATCCTTTTTTTTTCCCTAAGGTGTCTTTATTTTCCCACCTTTGTCTTACTCCATTGGTCACTTTGCTGCCTCTAGCTCCATCAGAGATGCAGAACAAGAGAAGAAAAAGACATGAAAATCTTGCTTGGCCGGGTGCGGTGGCTCAGCCTGTAATCCCAGCACTCTGGGAGGCTGAAGTGAGTGAATTGCCTGAGCCCGCAGGTTCAAAACTAACCTGGGCAACTTGGCAAGACCTCATCTCTACAATAAATCAAAAAATTAGCCAGGTGTGGTAGTGCACACCTATAGTTCCGGTTACTTGGAAGACTGAAGAGAAAGAATCACCTGAACCCAGCAGGTCAATGCTGGGGTGGCGGTAAGCCTGATACTGCCCTCCAGCCTGGGCGACAAGAGTGAGACTCCAAGTCAAAAAAAAAAAAAGTCAGTCGGACTCGGTGGCTCAGCCTGTAATCACGCACCTTTGGGAGGCTGAGGTGAATGGATTGCCTGAGCCCGCGGGTTTGTGACCCGCCGGGGTAACTTGGTGAGACCTCATCTCTACAACAAATCAAAAATTAGCCGGGCGTGGTATCGCGTGCCTGTAGTTCCAGCTACTTGGAAGGCTGAGGTGGAAGGATCGCCGGAGCCCAGCAGGTCGAGGCTGCGGTGGCCGGGAGCGGCCACTGCACTCCAGTCTGGGTGACAGAGTGAGACTCCAACTCAAAAAAAAAAAAAAAAAGTCTTGGTCAACTGGTGCCATTGTAACGTGGCTGTTTTGGTTCTCCCTGGGTGCGGTGCAGTCTTCAGAGATTCTCTCTGTTGGAGACCTCTGCTGTGGCACCGTGACAGGCACTGGATCTGTCCTCCCTCCTGCTTCTGAGACTCCAGGATAGGACAACTTCACCACAACTCAGGTCCAGTTCCCTTGGCTGCGTTCTGCTCCCGGCCCTCATGGCCTTCCATGGGGCCTTCCCTTGCTCCGCCATTCTGCTTCTGTAGGTGTGAGTGGGAACCAGTCCCTGCATCCCCCAAATCTAGGGGCCAAAAGTCAAGTTCTCAACTTCTGGAAAGGGGTAGAAAATGAGACTTAGTGCCATTGGAATCTCTCTTCCTAAAGCCACCTTTATAAAACTATATATTTCCATCCAATTTGCCTTCGCTGTCTTATACCCTGTCTATCCAGCCATTTCTCTACTGTGTTATGGACCGAGAGATATCCAGAATGTTTGCTTAATGGTGATTGCAAGCTAAAGGGATTTGTTTTTCTAATTAATTTTTATTTTTATTGTCTTTTTCCTAAGGACAAGCCCGCTGTTGCAGATGTTATAGGTTAGTATCCTTGTTGATGGTGACTTGTATCTGGTGTTCCACCTGCTTCCTTGATTTCTGACATACTGATGGCTTGTCTTCTGTTGTTTTTGTTGTTGTGGTTGTTGTTGAGTTGGGGTCTCACTCTGTCACGCAGGCTGGAGTGTGGTGGCATGATCATGGCTCACTACAACCTTGACCTTCTGGGCTTGGGTGATCTGAGTAATTGGGATTACTACTAGGTCTTACTATGTTGCCCAGGCTTGTCTCGAACTCCTGCGCTCAAGCAATTCTTCCATCTGGGCCCAAAGTTTGGGGATTACAGGTATAAGCACCTCTCTTGCCTTCTGGAAATGGAATTTCCTTGCATTCTAACTCACAGAGCTACCTTGACCACTAGTTCTGGCTTGTTGGCCCATCTAGACCCAATTTCCCCGTTGCCATGACAAATCAACCCCTATGGAACTGCTGTGATTTGCAGAACACCTAGAGGTAACTAGAGAACAATGATAAGTTCTTGAGTAATGGGCCAGGTACAGGGGCTCAAACCAGTAATCCCAGCACTTTGGGAGGCAGAGGCAAGAGAATTGCCTGAGTCCAGGAGTTCGAGACCAGCCTGGGCAACTTGGTGAGACCTTGTGCCTACAATAAATCAAAAAATAGCTGGGGGTGGTGGCGCATGCCTGTAGTTCCAGCTACTTGGAAGGCTGAGGCAGAAGGATGGCCTTAGCCCAGCAGGTCAAAGCTGTGGTTGCTGTGAGCATGTCATTGCACTCCAGCCTGGGTAACAGAGTAACACTCCTACTCACACACACACAAAAAATCATGGCGGGACATGATTACATTGATGTTTTAGGAAGATTAACAGGGAATTAACAAGGAAGCACAGAGGCTGAAGTCAGCAAGGTCATCTAGAGAATGTTTACAGTAATAGCACCATTCAAGGGTGTAAATACATAGTATTATCTTGTCTTATCCTTCCAGCCTCCCAGTGAGAGGATCATGTCTTAGAAACAGAGGTTGGCTAATGAAAGGCCTTCATCCACCTCACATCAAAGTAAATTCATGGTTAGGTGTTTGACATTTCAAATATACTTGATTAACATTAGAAAAATGAATATGAGGCTGGGTGCAGTGGCTCATGCCTATAATCCCAGTGCTTTGGGAGGCCGAGGCAGGAGGATGTCTTGAGGGCAGGAGCTCAAAACCAGCCTGGGCAACATAGTGAGACCCTGTCTCTAAAAATAAGTACATAAATAGCTGCCTATAGTCTCAAGTATTTGGGAGGTTTAGGTTGGAGGACCTCTTGAGCCCAGGAATTTGAGACTGCAATGAGCTATGATCACGTCACTGTACCCCTGCCAGGATGACAGAGGAAGACCTTGTTTCTAAGAGAGAAAGAAAATGAATATAGTGACACTTTGACTTGGACATGGGTTCTTTCTAAGTGGAATGAAGAGGTAGCTGAGCAGAAGCGAGATAGGAGAGGACGCAGGAGAATGAACGGGACCCTGTAGTGTTGTTTCTCAGGCCGGTCATGGTGGCTTATGCCTATAATCCCAGCTACATAGAAGGACAAGACAGGAGGATTCCTTGAGCCAGGAGTTCAAAACCAGTCTGGGCAACATAGCAAGACCTCATCTCCACAAAAAAATCAAAAAATTAGTTGGGCATGGTGGTGTACAACTGTAGTCTCAGCTACTCAGGAGGCTGAGACTAGAGAATTGCTTGAGCCCAGAATTTCAAGGCTGCAGTGAGCTCCGATCATACCATTGCACTCCAGCCTGGTCGACAGAGTGGGACCCTCAAAGGGAGAAAAGAAGAGAGAGAAAAGAAAAGAAAGAAAAGAAGGGTAAGTCCTGCTAGCTACTTTTTCTGCACTTAGTACAGTGGGTTCCAGCAGAAGCCAGATTTCAGGGAGTTGAAGAATAAGAGAGGTCAGTCTTTCATATGATTAGTCCTGACTCCTCCATTAGAAGTTTCTTAGTTGTGTATGTTGGGCCACGTGTAGTATGACTGTGCCTGACACTGCCTGAACACAAGACATCTGAACTCACTGGTCCATTTGTTAGTTACCAACCCTTACTCTAAGTGTCCACCAGGGGGCGTCAAAACTCAGGACTCCATGACGCTCCCTTTCAGAAAAGCCTGTGGTGACCTCAGGGTTTGTAATCTTTTGGCTCATTTGGCTCTTACTCTGGCTGGGCAGAGGCGGCGGGCGTGTGGGAGCAGCAGCTGGCAGCACCTCCTCCCAATGCCCTAGTAAGGCTTCGAAAACTGCGTTGCTTGGGGGCATGTGAGCACAGCCTCCTTAGCAGCTCCAGAGATCTCTGACTTGGGCGATAGGGTGAAGGTACAGCCTGTTCTTGTCCTAGGACATGGCCTGGCTTAGCAGACACCCCTCTTTCTCCCTCCCCGCGCTCACCCCAACTAAGAATTCCTCCAGAAACCCGTCTCTTCACCTCTCCTCTAGGAGGCAAATGGTCTCTTCCTGACTCAGAAATCTTTTGCCCTTTGTCAAAGCAGATTGTCGGCTTACATATCAGTCCTGACACCACCTGTCACTTCCTCTGGCCTCAGCCCAGGCATCCTCTTAGGCACTGAGGGTACACTCAGGAATAGAGATCAAAATCTCTGGCTCCTGCCCCTCTCTGTCAGAGTATACATTCTAGCCAAGCACTGCCTGTTTCTGGTGGCACATTAGCATCACCTGGGGAGCTTTTAAAAATTGATACGTTAAGCCCCAACCCAGTGATTCCAATTTAATTGTTCTAGGGTGGGGCCTGGGCATCAGTATTTTTGAAAAGCTTTCCATGTGATTCTCTCTCTCTCTCTCTCTTTTTGTCAAACTCCTGGGCTTAAGCAATCCTGTCTCAGTCTCCAGATAGCTGGGACTACGGGTGCACACCACCATGCCTGGCTAATTTTTTTTTTTTTTTTTTGATAGAGATGATATCTTGCCATTTTACCTAGGCTGATCTCAAACTCCGGGGCTCAAGCACTCCTCTAACCTCAGCCTCCCAAACTGCTGGGATTACAAGCGTGAGTCACTGCACCGGCCCCGTGTGATTTTTTTAAAATTATAATTATTTTTTTCAGAGACAAGGTTTCACTGTGTTGCCCAGGCTGCTCTCAAACTCCTGAGCTCAAGTGATCCTCCTGCCTCAGCCTCCCAAAGTATTGGGATCACAGGCGTGAGCCACCATGCCTGGGCTTATGTGATTCTATGTACCGTAGTATTAAGTCTCTGAGTCCAAGGCCTTGTTACTCAAAGTGTGATTCCTGGGAGGCTTAATAGAAATGCTGAAACTCAGCATCCCCCTCCCAGCTTGCTGTATCGAATCTACATTTCCACAAGATCTCCAGCAGATTCAGTTGATATTGAAGATCAAGAAGCCCTGAGTTAGTTGGTATATTGTTCCTCACCCATGCTCATCTTCCTGGCCTGGATCACAACTTGTTTAACCTTCTCAAGCTATAGCAGTGGCTTTCAGGATTTTTTGACTGTGACCTACAGAAAGAAAAAGATTTTACATCAAGGCATGGAACAAGCACCCATGTGTATATATAATTATCCTCTTTCATTAAAAAAAAAAATAGCCAGTCAAAATCCACCCGATTCAGTTCGCATCCCACTAATAGGTTGCAACAGTAGCCTAAAGGTCAGTTGTGGTGGCTTATGCCTCTAGTCTCAGCACTTTGGGAGGCTGAGGCAAGAGGATTACTTGAGCCTAGGAGTTTGAGACCACCCTGGGCAACATAGTGAGACCTTGTCTCTACAAAAAAATAAAAAAACTAGCCAGGCATAGTGGCACACACCTGTAGTCCCAGCTACTTGAGAGGCTGAGGCAGAAGAATCGCCTGAGCTCAGGAAGTTGAGGCTGTGGTGAACTGTGACTGTGCCACTGTACTCTAGCCTGGGAAGCAGAATGAGGCTTCACCTTCAATAAATGCATAAATAAAATAAACAGTAGTTTAAAACACTTGGATCTCTCTTTTAAAAGCAAAATGAGACCCGCCTGGGCAACATGGTGAGCCCTCATCTCTACAATAAAATAAAAAATCAGCCGGGCATGGTAGCACGCGCCTGGAGTTCCAGCTACTCAGAAGGCTGAGGCGGAAGGATCGCCGGAGCCCAGCGGGTCGAGGCTGCGGTGGCCGGGAGCGGCCACTGCTCTCCAGTCTGGGTGACAGAGTGAGACTCCAACTCAAAAAAATAAAAATAAAAATAAAAGCCAAATGAAAAGACTCTCAGCCCAGTCCCGTAGCAGTACCCACCACTTCTGGCTGGGTGCCTGCTTGCTGATGTGAGCCAGGCTGCCCTTCCCCCAGCAGCGGCCCTCCTCGCCCTCCTGCTTAACCCGCAGTGCAACTGTTTCCTGGTGGAGATTCTTAAGGGCGCCATCCAAGGCTCCCTCCAGCAGCTTGGCCCACCTCCGCTTAGAACTAGACCTGACAGGCCCTCTGCCTGCACACTCACTCTGCTGTGGGCCGCGCTCCTACTGGTCCAAATCTGGGAAGAGACTGGCTCAGGCACGTTACAGGGCTGGGGTTGACCCTGCGCCATCTTCTCACTCTCCTGAGCCTTAGGCTTCCAGCTTGGGGCTTGCATCTTCCATTATGCGGTCAGCTTCCCCAGGGGCAAACCGGTGGCAAAGCGACCCCCGTCGATGTCTCCTCAGTCACAAGTTTCAGAGTCACAGAACGATGTGAAGACAGACACAGCCTGAGAGACTCCCAGCAGAGCCCCTGTGCTCAGC
>NW_007079765.1:2517-3176 GCF_000164805.1 Carlito syrichta | reverse complement strand
CACCTTGTGAGGCAAAGGTGAGAAGATTGCCTGAGCCCAGAGGTTCTAGACCAGCCTGGGCAACTTGGTGACACCTCATCTCTACAATAAATTAAAAAACAAATTAGCTGGGTGTGGTGGCGCATGCCTGTGATTCCAGCTACTTGGAAGGTTGAAGAAGAAGGATTGCCCGAGACTAGCAGGTTGTGACTGCAGTGGCTGTGAGCTTGCCACTGCACTCCAGCCTGGGTGACAGAGTGAGACTTAAACACATTAAATAAATAAATAAAAATTAAAAAGATAGAGATTATATAGTTAAGATTCTTGAAGCTGGGAGAGGATGAAAGCTTGTCAAGATCACTTTGCTATAAAATGATGAAACTAACATGTAACATATGATGTTGTCATCTGTCATTTGCACTGTGTCAACATGGCCTCTTTTTTAGATAAGGCAGACACTAATAGCATGTTCTAGGCGGAAGCACAAACAATGCACCGTAGGAACAAGAGGAAGGAAGTATTGGAGTTCTGATTTGGGATGACAGGAAGGAAGGACATATTTGAGGAATTGCCATTTGAATTGTGTGGTAAATGTTGCAGACTTACCAAAGTAGGAGAAGACTTTTCTTTCTTTTTATTTTTATTTTTGAGTTGTCGCCCAGACTGGAGTGCAGTGGCTG
>NW_007079765.1:0-2235 GCF_000164805.1 Carlito syrichta | reverse complement strand
GTTCAAGGGTGTATCCAGTAGGAGAAGTCAAAAATGAGGTTGGAGGTTTGATGAGGAAGGGCCTTCAAAGGCGCATACGAAGTGGTGGAGCAATGCACCTTTGTGAACTGGTGAAAGGTATAACAGGGTCTTTCTTTTAGGGAGAGATGCCACACTTCAGGACTGACAGAGACAGACAAAGTTAAGAAACTCTTAGACTATCAAATGAGATGGTTAAGAGCTGAAATTTACCAGGAATAGATCAAAATGAAAAGAAATTCAGTGGAAGTAAATGTATCCTCCAGGAGTTATTTTGGTGCTTGTCCGTCATTTAGATGGCAGGTGTGGTGTGAGAGGAGGCTGGAGAATGGACACTAGGACATTGACAGAGAGAATTCCTGTTGCTCTGGCTCTGCTTGTTGGAGAAAGAGCAAAGACCTCTTGACACCTGGGGAATAGCTGATTTGTAGCCTGTTTATGGGCTGCAGATGAGTCAGAGGCAGGTTGTCAGCTTTCTAGCCACTTTAACTAGAAATGGGATGGGATGGATATTGACATTGCCCACCACAGCATCCAGCTCACGCCAGCTTTGGTTCTTATTTCAAAATTGATTTAGCTCTTTGAGGGCTTTGTCCTCCCATATAAATTTAAAGCTGAATGTGTGGATTTTATTTTTAAAAATGCCAGCTTGATTTTTGCTTAAGAGAATACTATGAATATATAGATTAATTTGAGGGCTAAGCACTACTTTTATGCAGATACACCATCCAATCAGAACAATTATTTATAATTGTTTTTATTCAATTTTTCTTTAATGTACTCTACTAGTTTTGATTTTTTGTTTTGTTTTCTGGCATTCTTTGTTAAGTTGATTTCTAGATGCCATATGCGATAGCAGTACATTTATGAACTACATTTTTTTCTAGCCTGCTAGTGTTGGGGTGTTGAATTTTGTAAGATTAGTTTAAAATATAAACATCCTTTGGATGGGTATGTCAGTACATTACTGATAACCTCAAGAAGGTTTTTACTAGATTATTTCTTTATTGATCAGTTTAGGAGAATGTAATAATGGGAAAATTGGACTTCAGGGAAACAGAAAAAGAAGACAAGGGACACTTAAATTACATTTTAACTGATTTATAATCTACACTACAATAATTACACTTAGATTTGACCATGATTGTGACTATTATACAAGCATCTCTACATCAAAACTCATACTATAAAAAGAAAGGGCTCCCTCTTCTGTAAATCTACTTTAACAAATTCTATTCTTTGCTTAGTGGCCCTACATCTCAATATCTAATGATGTTTCTTGAGCATATATGTACCTGCAAGATTCAGGGAAGGTATTTCTCCAGTGTTGGCTCTAAATACCTCCCTAAATATTGTCAGTAAGCAGAAGTGAAGCTCACGGTCTGAAGTATTTTACACATAAACTTACATAGAAGCAGAAAGATAGACTGGTGTTGGGTATGTGATAACAGAGGAAAGAGACCATTCAAAGAAACACTGTGTTTGGACAACTGGTGGAGCAGAAGGTTTGATGAACTGAGTGACAGGCTTTGGTGTGTTGCTAACCATTGTGTTAGTCATGCAAATCACCTGATTTCTCTGACTTAACTTTATCATTTAGTGTTTGGCTGATTATCATTAGGATGATGATAATTGATGGGCAAACACCAAAAGTAGTATGCAAAAGATAAACTTTCCTGAATGTGGGTAAAGATGGCAACTCCCTATCTGTGCATAGATGATCACAGCTCAGAAGGCCAAGAAGGATAGTCCTCATACTTTCCAGGGATATGTACAAGCTGCTGAGTAAAGATTCAGGAAATTTGCATGCCTGATCATGATAACTCCAATCCTGGAGCCTTCCTGAGTTTTAGATACAAGACTGAGAGAATCAGAGGTCAGACTAGAGGCATTTTGTCTCATATAAGCCTGGTCTCTGAGGTTAATTTCTGAAGCACCTATTGTATTTGTGACTGTCGGTCAGTGCTGAAGGAAAGAAAGGTTGGTTTTATTGGCTGAGAAAGTTGGAGGAGGTGGAAGAATTTGGAGGGTAGTAACAATCTCTCTTTTATCTATGTGTTTCCATATATGGGCAGTAACAATCTCTCTTTTTTCTATGTGTTTCCATATAGTTGCCTGGGAGATAATCAAAAGAAGCTCAGGAAGGTAAATCCTGATGCAGACAGAAAATGGTAAGAACAGAGCATTTTTCCTCTAGATTTATTTCCAGACTCTCTG
>NW_007079764.1:41986-50873 GCF_000164805.1 Carlito syrichta | reverse complement strand
TCATGTGACCTTGGAATATGCTGAACACTCACATTATATTTTTTAATGAATGCATGGAATTATGGAGATGTTTGTTCTCTTGCCATGTTTCTAATGACTACTGTGACATACATGTCTAGAAATAGTAATAAGAGGAACCAATCCATGAATTCAGGAAATGCTCTAGCGTCTTATTGACAAGCAGCTCCTTTAACTCATCACTATCAATAACTCCTTCAGTTTTAAACTTGAAACTTCCTATTTCAAGCTGGCTATTTTACTCTAATGGAGCTCATTCTGCTGATATTGACTCTCTACTACTATCTACCCAGGTGTTAACAGAAATGACCCAACTGATCAATACTAAGTCCCAACATATTAAGTGGGAAAAAATGGAGAATATCATCCAGAATAGTGGTGAGAATTCTGAAGAGTTAAACTAGATATCACAGAAACAAAAAACTGAATACCATATGTTCTCACTCATATAGGGGTACTAAACACAGGGAACACATGGGCACAAGGATGGGAACAACAGATACTGGAGGGTGGGAGCGACAGAAGATAAGGGCTACAAAACCATCCACTGGTACCATACTATGTGAGTGCAGACAGCGGACTTGTCAGAAACCCAAACCAAACCTTGCCTTCATGCAATATGCCTATGTAACAAATCCTCACATGGACCACCTCACGATTCTAAAATTAAAAAAAAAAAGAGTTAAACTAGGATTATAATAGCAGGAACTGAAAAAGGAGATACATCGAAAAGGCAAAATAGCACATCACAATTCATGAAAAGAGAGAAGCTAAAAATGATGCAGCTATTACATGAAAAACAGATAGAAGATGTTTCTCAAGATGTTCTCAGTGATATTGCCATTCACTGGAGTTGATAACTCAGGAAGAAAAGCAGAACAAATGGAGCAGATGGCTAGTTCTACTGTAGATATGTTGATAACTTTGACTTAAAAAAAAAAAATTAGCCTGAGACTAGAAAGATCTGAAAGTGACAGAGATTTTAAGGCTGGAAAATGCTGCTGCTGTTCACTGAAATTGGGAGTGAATAAAAAAAAGGTGATGGTTGTTTCCATTGCAAAAAATATTGAGGGTGAGAAATCAAGCAAGCACCTTTAAATATCAGTCTTAGCCTTTTGTAATAATTCAGTAACACACATACAAGATATATATATACACACACAGAGTGATTCACTATATAGACAAGAGAAGAAAAGAAAATTTATAATATAAAGCAAGTAAAAATATAATGAGAAGAAAAAGGTCCAAGGGTAGATTCCTGGAAGAACAAGACAATAAAATGAAAGAAATATATATGGTCAGAGAGATAAAGGGAGAGAGCCAGGAAAAAAGTCATGAAAATGTAGGATTGATATGGATACAAGAAGAAAGATAAGAAAAATAGTGTCAAATATGTGGGTGAGGTCAGGAAAATAAAAAGCATTGTTAATACCTTTCTGGTTTGGAATTCATAGTATTTTTATAACCTTAGCCCAAGTAGTCTCAGGAGATCTTTGGGGGCGAGGGCAGGCAGCAGTAGATTGGCAAGCACAAATGAGGGCAGAGAGAGTTTTATGAAATTTAAGGTATACTTGGAAATGGCAAGCTTGAAAATTTTTGTTCCATCAGTCTTGAATGCGTTTCCCCAGATAACTACCATGCTGTCTCTCCCTCATCTAATTCAAGCTTCTGCTTAACTGTCACCTCCCCAGAAAGGGCTGTCTTAAACATCTGTGCCTCTCTTGCCTGTTTCCCTCTATAGATTGATCCTTTGCTCTTCCCTACCCTGCTCTGAATTCAACCAGACTAAGTCATATCATTTTATTTATGAACTTGCTTCGCCTTTTATTTCTGATATAGGTTGTTCATTGGAGAGCACCAGCAAATGACAGAAAAGAGGCTAGTTTGGGGAATTTATTCCTCTGTTCATTTTTGTGGGACTCACCACTAAAGATCACAGTATCATGCCATGTGACTCTTTTCGCACTCTCTTCTATGATCTATTCCAGACCCCTCAGTCCTAGAGGTGGTAACCTTCACAGTCATTACTATCCTCAGAGGTATGAAACTTCCTTTGAAATTTTTCTACACCCAGTCCATACCTTCTAAAATAGTCCCTTTATTACATTATTTTCAATAAATTCAATTTGAGTATGCCATCTGGGTCCTGCAAGAACCCTTATTAATATGCACTCTTAGATAAAATAGAAGCCCCACAACTCTTATTCCATTACCCTGCTTTATTTTATTTCAGAGCATGTTTCACCATTGAGTGTGATTACATATCAGTTTGTTTACTGTCTATCTTGCTCAGTATATTGTAAAATCCACAAGTCAATGGACTTTGTCTATTCTGCTTACTGCTGTATGCCATCACCTAGAGTAATACCTGGCATATATTTGTTTGGTTAATATGCATACAAATCATACACCACATTTATATAGCATTACCACTCATGTTTATTTTTTAATCTCTTCATCTAACATATTCAGAATAAAAAAATTATTTTTATATGCTAAATTGTTTTGACACTATCACAACCTATAAAAAAATAGTAATATCCTAAAATATATAAATCCTAAAGACCCTAAACATTTTAAATTTAAGAGAGTTTTTCCTGTATGAATTATTCAAAATTGTAATCACTGTGGGTCTGTGTATGTTTATGTTTGTTTGTGTGCAAGTGTGTCAGTGATGGATATTCTAAAATTATTTTACTGGAAATATTTGCAAAGATAGATTTTCTATTTACCTACCAGTAGTTCAACGCTTTGAGACTGACCTAATGGATCCCTTTTTAGGGAGTATGTATATTTCAAGAGGAGATTGGGAGAGAGATTATAGTAAAAGACATACCCATCTGTATTTCCATTTAATAGAACCTTGTAAAGATTCTTGTTTGAAACCATTTTATAGTCACCAGCAATCTCAAGAATATTCAGAGACTGCCAAAAAAAAAAAAAAAGATAATTGCATCTTTTAAAAATTTAAACTGTATGATGTGTTTAACTGTGAGCTATTTTTAATTATTTAAGCCTCACGTATAGGTTTTTAATTTTGATTACTCCAGTGAACCATGCAGCTATTTGCTAGGGATATGCTTCAGAAAAGAACTACTAACATAGTTAACTCACAAGTTATCCTTGCCCACTATATAATTACATGTATGATAGCCTTTAAAAAAATCACTGCTCTTTCAAAAGAAATAGTATATGATATAATAGAACAAAGTGGGTAGCACAGATTGATAACAACTTCCATAGTATTCCCATAATTGTAATTACAATAAGAAAATCACAACACTCTGTATGGATTCTTTAATGTACAAATGTTGTCATATGAGTCATCTTATTTCATACAACAAACTTTTAGGGGATGGTATTATTCCAATTTCATATGACAAAACTGAGTAATGAAGCAATTAAGGGGTTTATTTGAAATCATCCAGTGAGTGGCTAAGCTAAAACATAAGCTAAGGTCTTTCATAAGGTTCTACTTGAATGAAATTATATTTGAAACATCACCCACAGAAATTCTGTGACTGTAGGCAGATCATTTAAATTTTATAATTATCAATATTTTCAGTTGTAAAATTGTTCATAGTCATATCTTGGTTATAATATTTTGATAAAGATTGAATTGTATAATATGTAACTAGTATAAAAATTGATACATTATGATAATGATAATCGTGGCTTTGTTATTATTTTGCTATTATTCTGTAATTTAGACTTGAATTTTATTTGGAATTAAAAATATTTAGTTATATAGAATTGTGAAACATTGACTATTGTGTTTCTCCCTAAAAATCTATTTTTAAAAATTTTCTTGGGAGCCAGGCTCGGTGGCTCAGTCTGTAATCCCGCGCCTTGGGAGACTGAGGAGAGTGAATTGCCTGAGCCCGCGGGTTTGAGACCTGCCTGGGCAGGCGAGACCTCATCTCTATAATAAATCAAAAAATTAGCCGGGTGTGGTAGCGCGCACCTGTAGTTCCAGCTACTTGGAAGGCTGAGGCAGAAGGATTGCCGGAGCCCAGCAGGTCGAGGCTGTGGTGGCCGGGAGCGGCCACTGCACTCCAGTCTGGGCGACAGAGTGAGACTCCAACTCAAAAAAACACAAAACAAAACAAAAAAATTTTCTTGGGAACAAAGTTATTGGCATTTATGAAGTTATGAAGAAAATCAAATGGTCATATGTCTTTGGTGGCAGACTTCAGTATGCTGATAAGTAGTTATTACATTGCTAAATCCACCACATCACCAAAGCAGATGACACTTTTTCTCCCTTCTATAAGAGTGAAATAGTCCCTTTCCCAGAGAATGTTAAGTTTCAAATCTTATTTTTTTCCATTCACTTTCTTGTTGCTTTCAGTAAAGTCATGTAAATTAGGTCAGTTTCCTAATTTGTAAACTTGGCACAATACTAGGTGTTCTTTCATGCCTACAAGGGGACTTGAGTGATTGAATCTCTGTGATCCCCTAGACCAACTGTCTTCTGTGTGTTATCTCAGCATCTAAGACTGCTTCTACCTGACTCTACGCTTCCACAAACATTGTTGTAGAAGAAGCAAGGTTTGGAAAGTTAAACACCAATAATTAAATGCTTCAACCTGGAAATGATGCATGTAATTTGTGCTTTATTTCAAATAGATTGGAGGAATAAAGTCTAGTGTTCTATACCACTGCAAGGCGACTATAGTTGACAATTATATATGGTTTCAAATGGTTCTAAGGAAAGTGTTGAATATTCTGAACACAAAGAAATGGTAAATATTTTAGGTGATGGATAGGCTAATTATCTTGATGTGATCACTAGACATTATATATTTCAAAACATCACTATGTATCCCATTATATTCTTATATGCCAATTAAAAATGTAAATGGCCATAAAAATGACTTTGGGAAGTAAGGAACTAATCTATTTTCATGGACTCAAAAGTAGACAAAAACCATATATTGATGAACAGCAGTGTTACCTACCATAATTGAGATCATAATTGACAGGGAGAGCCTCTTTGAAGAATATGAAACCATTAAGCTTCACATTGATGCAGATTATAAAGCAGTTTTCTGTATACAAATAGGACATGACTTTAAGTCAAATGAGTTCTCTGCTATAACTGGTTATTGTTTATGTGGAATGCGTTGCCTTTTCACTGACTATCAGAGGGAACCAGAAAATTCCTGTAGTATCATGAAACAAGACTCAACTGAGAAAACAAAGGATACTTCTCATAGACATGAAACTTAGAACAAGAGACACTTTCTGTGTGAAAACTGTAGTGATCAGTTTGCAGTTTGTACTGAGGGATGGAAAGAACAGATCCTAAAACTTGTTTTGCATGAATGTGTGTAGACACCATAGCATAGATTACAAATGAAGTCTCCAAACTTAATGTGTGAGCACTAAGCAATTGCAAAATGAGAAATTTCTGAAACTGGCATTTTAAGCCCAGCATAAAAAATTGTTTGAATTTAGACACTTTCTCTTATGATTTTAATCATCCCTCCTCAATTATTTTTCTAGTATTCATAAAGCCGGGAGAGAAAAGAATCTCCTAAATTCCTGTTTCTGATTGCTTCAACAAAGTGAAACAGATACTGTTGGTTTCCCAAATGGATCTTCTTTATTAGGCTACTGCTTCCATTTCCCAGCCTGTTCTTGGTGTTGACTGCTAATGGCTAAAATCTGTACTCTCCTTCACCAGAATATTGTCCTGGTTAACAGGAGCCAACCTGCTCACAGAAGTCTAGGATGTTGAAAGGCTATATATACCCTCCACATTCCCATAGCCAAAGAGTGACTGACGTGATATAACAGTCTTGCTTTCTTTTCTCAGCGTGGGATTTCTATAATACACATTTATGCTTCAGAGTTTCTGTGATATGAGGTTGAGGTCTGGAAATGACATCTCTACCGAGGTTGTTTTTCTTATCTTCACTTCTTCTCTTATTCCCTACAGATTTCTCCTGTGAACCTTCTTTAAACAAATCACTTTTACAAGAAACCCTGTGTCAAGCTCTGCTTCTAGGCCTGACCTAAGACACTGGAATTACTCAACCTAATTAGTGCTGTCAATATTCTATGGCCTAGAACCAGTTAAGAGCTGTGCTCACAGAAAATAATCTTTATAAGGTTATTCCTGCATGGTTTGGCTATGAGTTATACAACCAAGCAAACAAAAAAGTAAACTACAAAGGCTTAAAATGGTATCCTCAACCCCAGAGCCAGGCACTGAACCAAAGAATACTGCTGCATACGGCATCAACAGACTATTTTATCTCAGTCTTATAGACACATATAAGGTAATACCACTGTGTTCACTTTGCTGCTAATTACATTAAAATTGCAGTAGACTTTGAGAGGTAGACACCCCTCAAAAATTTAAAAATCCTTTGATAATATGAGCATTGCTGGTCTCTTAGATCACTGGGCTAAGAACTCTAAGAAATGCTTTGTGAGCCGGGCTCGGTGGCTCAGCCTGTAATCCCGTACCTTTGGGAGGCTGAGGTGAGTGGATTGCCTGAGCCCGTGGGTTCGAGACCTGCCTGGGCAGCGAGACCTCATCTCTACAATAAATCAAAAAAATCAGCCGGATGTGGTAGTGCATGCCTGTAATTCTGGCTACTTGGAAGGCTGAGGTGGAAGGATTGCCAGAGCCCAGCAGGTCGAGGCTGCGGTGGCTGGAAGCGGCCACTGCACTCCAGTCTGGGTGACAGAGTGAGACTCCAACTCAAAAAAAAAAAAAAAAAAAAAGAAATGCCTTGTGGAGTTTATGAGAACACAGTGAAGTACATAGTCCTGCCATATTATCCATGTTAAAATCATAGTTGCAATGTTTCAAACTCTGAACATTGTGTTTTACAGGATTTATAGGGAATTTGGTTTCCAGAGAAAACAACTTGGAGATTTGGTTGCAAACATGTAAAGACTTAGAGTTTAGAATGTAAACATGTGTCACATTAAGAACTGTAAAGAGTTATGGATGTATCCTGAACATCTCGCATTATGACTAATTAGCACCTAGTAGCTATATCATGAAGTTGTACACAAGAAATAATTAATTTCTGAGTCGTCTAAATTAAGTGCTATGATGATTTAGCTTGTTAGATCCTCCAGAATGAATTATCACAGAAACAGAAAACTGAGTATCATTTATTCTCCCTGTAAGTGGAAGCTAAACAGTGTATGCATGATAACACAAGAATGGGAACAACAGACACTGGGGCATTACTCATGTGGGGAAGGGGACAAGGTAAAGCACTGAAAACTACCTACTGAGTGATGGACTCAGTAGAAGCCTAAGCCTTATCATCAAGCAATATTCCTATGTAATAAACCTGCACATGTACCCTTGAATCAAAATTTAAAACATAAATTCAAGGAAATTAAAAATAAATATCTACTATAAATATACATTTTCTAATTAAGTAGAAGTCAAAATTTGTTTTTTAAATCTGTATCTTACAAATTATTTGATTGTTAAAGATATCTTCTTTAAATAATATTTCCTTTAAAAAGTTTAAACAAATGCTAAAATCTGAGGTAATGTTTTAGTTACTTTAATGAAATAGAAATTATTTTCCAGTGAAACATTTATTATAATGATAAAATATAAAGAAAACAGATACAACTAAGGGACAGAGTTCTTGGTCCATAAAAATCACATTGGTATAATAAATATGTACAATTATTTGTCAATTAACAAAACTGACCACCCTCAGACATAAAAACCAAGGTGCTCATAAGCATAAAGAGTTCAAGTGCTACCCAGACAAGCAATATCAAAACCTTGGGAATCCAGATATTTGCCATATAGGTTAACCTTCAAAAACATTGTAATGCTTTCTAAACTCAGATGAAACAATGTGAGTGATATTGTTGAAATAATCATGAAGCCTAATCAACCCATTCCTTATCTTTTTTACCTGGAATATGCAAAAACATGTTCCCCAACATCTAAGGTGGTCAATGGCGGCAAAATATTTCACTGTATCTCAAACTAACCTAAAGCAATCACTCGAAGTTATCAGACTATCCTACTACCATATCCTTAACCTAGAATTTTCAATGAAATACAAATATGCAAAGCAGATTGAAAATAATCTCAAAGAAAAAAGTACAACAGTCTTACCAATTACTTGTGGTGATTTACAGAGTATATATTTAGCCATGGGAAAGAATCAGCATCACTCTTAACAGCTGGTACACATGAAATGTAAAGTGAGTTATTTTTTCCATCTGTTTACATTTTGGAGAAGGCAGGACCAGAGAGGAAATAGAAAAAGCTTTGGAGTCCAACACACCTGTGTTTGAGACCTGGCTCTGCTATTTTCTCTTTGATCTTAGGTCGGTTGATCTCTGCTGTTTTCTGTTTGCTCTTAGGTAGGTTGATGTTGCCTCCCTGAGCCTCAAAATACACTTTTAAAAAATTGAGAATAATACTCTTCTGCAGGACTGATGTGAAGAATTTAATAAGAGACTAATAATAGCTAGCATATATTGAGTGCTGATAATGTGCCAGCTACCATGCTACTAGCATAATATATAGACGTATGATCACACTTAGTCTTTGTAGAAGCCCATTTGGTGAATACTCTATCGCATTTTTATTCTGTAGATGAGGAAACTGAGATATGCAGAGCTAAACTACTTTCAAAAGAAGACACAAATAATGAATTCAAGAGTCTAGTTATGATTCTAAGCAGTCTAAAAAATTGGATACAAATTATCCATATTCTGGGTTTATTCCAATGAATTAGCTTATGGAGCGTACAATGCACATCATAATCAGTCAAAAATATTAAGCAGCCTGGCTCTGTTGCTTATCTTTTGGAAATACACTGAACTGCTGGGCTCGGTGACTCAGCCTGTAATCCCTTGCTTC
>NW_007079764.1:34406-41966 GCF_000164805.1 Carlito syrichta | reverse complement strand
TGAATGGATTGCCCGAGCCCGCGGGTTCGAGACCTGCCTGGGCAACTTGGTGAGACCTCATCTCTACCATAAATCAAAAATTAGCCGGGTGTGGTAGCACGCACATGTAGTTCCAGCTACTCGGAAGGCTGAGGCGAAAGGATCGCCGGAGCCCAGCAGGTCGAGGCTGCGGTGGCCGGGAGCGGCCACTGCACTCCAGTCTGGGCGACAGAGACTCCAACTCAAAAAAAAAAAGAAAAGAAAAGAAAAGAAAAGAAATACACTGAACTATCAATGACATTTTTTTTTAGTCTATTAGCTAGCAACACCAATTCTAAACACTTATTTCAAGTGATTCCCTTAAAATGACAGTGTATACTTCCTTTTCATGAACTTTTAGACTGGCAATGCAGTCAGTAAATGCCTTCCTCACAAATAGATCGTCTGTACATAATTTATGTGGAAAGTGATAAACCTGGGATATACAGGGCGTTGGCTATGTTTTACCATCACAGACTTACACAAAGTGCAAACTTTGCATTTTAGTTAGCCTCACAAATGAGGAGTATAAAAACAATATTAAAGATAGATGATCACTGAAGTAGTATATACTTAAAATTCAAAATTGTGTGTGTATGAGTGAGTGTGTGTGTTTACACAAGCACTGCTGATCTAGCATTTGTTATTCCATTTAGCTATCCAGAGACCCAGGATGGATATTATGTGAAGTGCTTGACAATTCAAGTAAAAGATAATCTGATTTTTTTCCCCAAAAGTGATCAATAATAAATGAGTTTTAAAATTTAAATCAAAACAATGGATTTCTCACAGTACATTATTGATAAGGTGTAGTTATTCTTACAATGTTTTCAAAGGACAATATACTATTTACTGCCTCTATTAATGAAAACTTTAACATAAATGAAAATATTAAGACAAAAAAATAATAATCATACACTCCCAACCATGGTAAACATTCTGCAGAGCAGTATATTTGGAATTTGGGTAAAGAAAATATGTAACATGATTTATTCCTCAAATTTCTGAGAAAAAATATATGTATTTACATTGTATAGCAAAACATAAGTTTCTTATAGTGGCTCAAGTTTCATAACCAAACCCTAAAATGTCCAATAACTATTCCATATGAGGTCCTGTACAGACTGCTGATTTGAATAATACAATAAAAGAAAGTAACATATAACTCTTCACAGTTAGAAAGTTATATGAAGCCAGAATACTGCCTTGAAGACTAATTTCCAAATTAAAATATTTGCTATGGTTTTGTTTTTTTCCAGGAATGTTTTGCTTTTTTATTTTAAATTTTATATCTAAAAAAATTAAAGATTCATAAAAGTGTGCTATCTGGAACTGTTTATTGACTGAATAAATGAATGTATTCATGGTTATATAAAGAGTAAAACAATGAAGAAATGCACAGAGATCTCCAGTGAACATAAAAATCATGAATAAAGATTAAAATTTAGTATAACTGAAGTATTCTTATTTGAGTCTCTACTACGTGGTAGACTATTTGCTTAAAATATCTTTTGAAAAAATGTTTTATATATTTTAAACTGAAATTTGTATTGAGGTAACTACAGATTTTTATGTAGTTATAAGAAATAATAAAGAGAAATCCCTTATAAACTTTGTCAAGTTTCCCTTAATGGGGACATTTTGCAAGTTTATAATATAATATTGCAACCAAGACATTAACAGTCACACAATCTATGCATCTTATTCAGCATTCTTCAGTTCTACTTGTATATGTGTGTATGTATTAAGTAATAAACAATTTCATCATTTTTTCAGATTTGTGTCTCCATCACCAGTCAAGATAACAAAAGCTTCCATCATCACAAAAATTTCTTGTGTTGTCTAATTACATATATTTCACTCCCATCTTAAATTATCTTCCCATTGTGTCGTTCGAACATGTTATACAAATAGAATCATCTTGCGTGTAACCTTTTGAGCTTTTTGGTTTTTTTTTACTCATCATAATTTTCTGGAGATACATACAAGGTGTTGCATCTGTCGACAATTCATTGATTTTTATTGATGAGTTTGTATGTGCCACAGTTAAACCATTTATCTATTAAGGACTGTTGAACTATCCTAGTTTTTGGCTATTACAAACAAAGCTACTATAACTACTTGTGCACAGGTATTTGTGTGTGTGTGAAAACAAATTTTAATTTATTATATGAATGTAAATAGCCGGGAATGCAATTGTTGGGATAGTATGCTTGCTGGGTGCTTAGTTTCATGAGAAACTGCCATCATGTCATCCAAAGTGGCTGCCCCAGTTTACAGTCCCACTAGCAGTGGAAATATAATTCAGTTTCTCTATATTGATACCAGCATTTGTTGTCATTTTTTAATATTTTAGGCACGGATGTAGTGATATGTGATTATGGTGTTACTTTGCATTTCTCAGGTGGCTATTGGTGTCAAATATCTTTTTATGTGATTATTTGCCAACTGTACATTCTTTCCAGCAAAATGTCTATTAATGCATTTAGTCCATTTTCTAAGTGGATTATTTGTTTTCTGTTGAGTTTATATCATATATATTTGTAAAATATAAGTGTATTATATATAGATAGCTATGTCTTTTCATCCTACCATGGCTATACTCTCTTAATTACTGTAGATGCATAGTAAGTTTTAATATGGGATAAAGTGATTCTGCTGTTTATAAATAGAGTATTCAGTACATGTTAATGAGATCCTATTGGTTGACAGCATTGTTCAGGTCTTTTGTATTCTTGCTAATTATCTGTCTAGTATTTCTATCAATTGCTGAGGGGGAGAGATGTTGAATTTCCCAATAATAATTGTTGATTTGCCTATTTCTACTTTCAACTATTTTTATTATTGCTTCATGCATTTTAAGGTTCTGACATTTGGCACACTTAGGATTTTTTTACCCTCCTAGTGGATAATCATTTTTCTATATGCAATAGCCTAATTTTTTGTAATAGATATTCTGTCATATCAGTTATTACTATAACAATTCTTTTTTATTAAATCAGTATCTTCATGTAAAACTTTTCTCATTTATTTACCTTCAATCTAAATAAGTCTTTGAATCCTAATTTGTCTCTTGGTCTCTTTTTTATAAGCAGACTATAGTAGAGTCATATATTGTTATCAACTCTGACCATCTTTCTTTTGATTGGGATATTTAGACAATTTACATTTAAAATAATTACTAACATGTTAGGACATTTTTTTCCTTGGGTTTGCATTTTCATTATTGTTTTGTTTGTTTGTTTGTTTGCTTTAGTTGGGGTCTTACTCTGTTGCCCAGGCCAGAGTGCAGTGGCACAAACATAACTCACCACAGCCTCGACCTTCTGGGCTCAGGCTATCCTTCTACCTCAGTATCCTAAGTAGTTGGGACTACAGGTGCAAGTCACCACAGTCAGCTAATTTTGTTTTGTTTTGTTTTGTTTTAGAGATGAAGTCTTGCTATGTTGCCCAGGCAGGTCTAAACTTTTAAACTCAAGCAATCCTCCCACTTCAGCTGGGATTATAGGTTCGAGACACCACACTGGCCCTTAATTTATTTTCTCACTGTTCTATGTATTACTTGATCATTGTGTAGAATTCTATCTTGATTTATTTGTAGTGTTCATGAGTGTATCTTTGTGTAGTTTTCTTAATAGGTGCTCTGAATACTACAATATACATATATAAACTAACACAGTTGACTGATATCAACATTTTAACTCTTCAAGTAAAGTGTGTAAATCTCACTTTCATTTAGAACCCTCTGTCGTCCCCATTTTCAAATATCTTTTTCTTGAGTATCAGATAGTGTTAAAATTTCTGCTTCAATCAGCAAATATGATTTGTAAAACTCATATTGAAAAAACCTATGCTATAACCCATTCTTCATCTGTCCTAATGCTCCAAAGTTTTTATTTTATTTTATTATTTTATCTTATTTTTGTTTCATAATCTCTCTTTAGCCACTCTGTAAGGGAAAAACTGCTAACAACAAATTATTTTCATTTTTTTCAACTAATATTTTCTTCATGTTTTATTTATTCCTGAAGAGTAGTTTTGTCAGAAATAGAACTTATAACTGACGATTCTTTTTCCTTGCCACTAGAAAAAAATGTTGTGCCACCCACTCCACCTGGCCTCTGTGACTTTAGATGGGAAGATCACTGACATTTAAAATGGTGTTCCCTACAGATAGTACATCATTTCTTTTTTGGTTACTTGCAAAATTATTTTGTCTTTGGTTTTTCAAAAGGTTAGTTATTGTTTGTCTTGCGTTCTGTATCTATTTGGGGTTTTCTCAGCTTCTTGGACCTGTATGTGGGAGTTTTCACTAAATTTGGTAAGTTTTCAGTGACTATTTCACCAAATACACTTTCAGTACTACTTTTTCCTTCTTTTTAAAAATACTTCAATAATATTAATATTGAATTTTGTGATATTGTTCTATAAGTCTCTGAGACTCTGGTTACCTTTTTTTTGGTATATATTCTCTCTTTTTCAGATTGGATAAATTTCATTGATCAGCCTGCATGTTCACTGGTTCTTTATATGTCATCTTCATGCTACTACTGAGTACATTCAGTGATTTTTTTTTTGTTATTTCTGTTATTTTTTGTTATTGTATTTTGTTATTTTTGGATTTTTGTTATTGTATTTATTTTATTGTCACTGTAATTTTCAGTTCTATAATTTCCATTTTTTACATCATTTTTTTCTACTGTTTTCTACTCTTTTTCATTTGTTTCAAGATTGTTTTGTACTTAATTATTGAAATCCTTTTATAATGGTGACTTTAAAACTCTCAACAGATATTTCCCATATCTTATTCATATGGGTATTAGCATTAATTTATTAACTTTTTTCATTTAAGTGACTTTCCTTGTGCTTGGTATGATGGGTGATTTTCTATTCTATCTTTGACAGTTTGTTTACTATGTTAAAAGTTTGTGGATACTGATCAAGTACTTGACTTTAGCAAGTGGACCCCTGTTTAAGTTTAGCACACAAGTCTTGACTTGCACTTGTGGGCTGTGATTCCAACAGTATTTTCAGAACGTTTGTGGTATTATTTTGATATGCTTGATTTATCCAATAAATAAAAAAAAGTCGGGGTGCCATTGCTTTCTGCTATTGCTGCCCATGGAAAAAGAAGAAAAATCCCTATCCTGGGCTTCTGGGTATCTCCCCTAGGAGGAGGCATATGTGGCATCCCCCTCATCCCAGCTGTCTGTTTTCTCTGAAAGGACAAGGAGTCTTGGACCTTCTCAAAGACCATCTCCAGGCCAGTCAGCTTGTTGCTATTTCCACCAAGCACTTTAGTGCCTATAGATGGGGCAGAGCTTTCCAGGCCTAGTCACTTGTTATGGCTATGTCTTTCCATTTCATTGTGTCCCACACCCAGGGTCTCTGGACTGGAGTGGGAGTACTGGGGAAGGAGAAAAAATTACTCTCAAGACCGTTGGAAGCTTGAAAAGGAAATTGCTTATTGTAATTGGGTTACTTCTACTGATTCTACCCTCCTGTCTCAGTATTTCTTACAGGGAAGGAGAGTCTCAGACCTGGCTGGGTCTGACACTTATTGTTGGTAGAGCTCCTGATAGATCTCCCTGCTGGTGGTGTTGTTCTTGGGGCTTACAGATGTTGTTGTAGGGACTATAGTCTATACAGGAGAGGAATGAGCCTACCTGGCCCCTTTTCTACTGCTAGGCTGAGGATCAGGAAATGTCAGGTCTGGAAGCCTTTTTTTATTGTGTGTGGAGGAACTCAGATACCCAATTGGTGGGCTCTCCTTCCAGTCCTGGGATCCCAAACTTAGCCACTTTCTTCTTCCCATCTTTTCAAAGTTTTCCTTTCCTGTAGGATTTTTGTTGTTTTCTGCATGTTTTCCAGTATTCATGTTGTGTTCAACAAGGAGAAGCAGGGAGAAATAGGTCTGCGCCTTCTTGTCTGAATTAGAAAACTGAAATATTCATTTTTATTCTTAAAATAAAGATGAATATTATTTTCCTTATCTGCCAGTGGAAAAAGCTAAGGTACATAATCATGTTCTATTTACTCAAGGTCATGGAGTAAGCAAGTGGCAGCAGAGAGAACAAACCTGACCTATCAGTAGTTACAAACTCTTTTTGCTTTCTTTTTTTGCATGTAGAATCAGTATGCTAAATCTGAAAACAAACATTAAAAAGGACACATTCTAAGAAATGATTCTTTACTTAATGGCATTTATTTTAGAAAAAAATGCGTATGTGCTTATTAAATTGTGTTATAGTGAACACAGAAGTAAATAAAATAATTGTATAACATATGCTTTCTGGGAAATGCCAGGCTAAGGCAATGAGGACAGTTGTAGAGTGTACAGGTGTTATCATTAAAGAAAAGCAGGATTTTGAAGGGCAGGTGTTATCTTGGCAAAATAACTGGCTTAATTTTGTTACTGGCTTCTTGCCCTCTGTGTCCAAACCTGATTTCAGGAGGACTAGCACCAAAAACAGGACAGGCACATTTGGCCTGAGAGCTCTCCAGAGAGCAAGGACTGCTGAACTGATTTAAAACTGTCTTCTCAGTTTGGTAAGAGTAAAAATGGCTAACTCCTTTTCTCTGTCTTTCTCTGCTAGATATTTCAGATGCAAGCAGGAGGGCAGTCTGGAACTGACAACATGAGCAGTGATTACTGAGGAGACACGCTGTAAGAATATGCTTTGTTTTGTTTCACTGTCTTCAAATACCAAAGACAAATAATGAAGTGTTTATGAGAAGTGAAAGATTATCCCTCACTCATTTTCATGTTGATGAATTCCTGCATAAGTAAAAGAGGCAAGCTAAGCTATTGAGTAAATACGAATGCATTTCAAGCACAGATCCCAGAAAAATGGAGGTGGAGCTGCGGGTGAACGTGAGAGGAGGAAGATAGGGAAAGATTTGAGGTGGGCCAATGGGGATGGAGGAAGACAATCTCACCTCTTTCTCTTGCTTTCTTATTTTTTTTTGATATATATTTTTTCTTAATGAAAACAAAATTTTGTAAAATGGCCTAGGGGTATTGACTTGCAGCTTTTTATCTTTGTAGCTTCTAAGTGTGGGATGGGAGTGTGCCAATGTGAGAGAAAGCACTTAGAAATTCTTTCCTTCCTAAAACCAGGATTTGATATAAACTATGTTCACACAAAACAAATGTATATAATAGATAATGCTTTTGCTCCAAGGCAATTATCTGTCTGGTGCAACAAGCACAGGCATTTTACAGTGGAAAACGGAAAGTAGATCTATTTATTTACTATTTATTGAACACATTGCATAAGATACAATATTTACAATATTTCTCAAAATTAACTCTATTCCGAAGAATTATGCAATTATCTGATGAACAAATATCAATTCAAAGATATATAACAAATTGCCTAAGTAGTATAGAGAGTAAATGGTAGAGCTAAGATTAGAATCCATAACTTTTACATTGGACATTTTTATTTGTAAGGGTTTTATAGCCGGGCTCGATGGGTCAGCCTGTAATCCTGTGCCTTTGGGAGGCTGAGGTGAGTGGATTGCCTGAGCCCGCGGGTT
>NW_007079764.1:2756-34375 GCF_000164805.1 Carlito syrichta | reverse complement strand
CCAACTCAAAAAAAAAAAAAAAAAGAAATATAGTTTTACTAGTTTTGGTTTTACTAAAATCTTGGAATTTTATAATTAAGCATTCAATTTTCTGATACATTTTATAGTAACTTGGTTAATACATAATACCTTATGTAATTAAAAGTTACTTCATTCAACTCACTTTTTAAGTGAACCAAATAGGAAATTTTTTGGGGGAATAACTTCTTGTAATTCCACAAGCCTTCTGTGTGGATTTGGTTTGTTTCCGGCACTGTGCTAGGCTTAAGGCTATGTCTGTCCCTACTGTACACATAGACATTATCCAGCACTGTGGTAAACACAAGCATAACCAAGTTATGGTGCCTACATCCAAAGAGATTAGACTCTATAAGGGTAATTATATGTACTCAGAAAGATGCTTTGTAAACACTAGACCAAGCAGGAGCACTTGGAAATTTTTCAAATATTTGTATGTCAGTGTTAAAAGAGATTGTGTTGATCATGAGATTCGACCTCTTGAATTTCACAATAGTGTCTGCAGCCCATAGAAGCAAGAAAACTTAGTTATGTAGATACTGTGAGTGAGGCAGGGCTCCAGGCTTCCCTGATAGTGTGCCCAATTCTCTTCTCAGGGTAGGGAGTAGTCTTACTGAGTTAGGATGGAATGGGCACCAGGTCAAGTAGTGTGTGAGACCTGCCAGAGCCTACAGATAGCCTCTGCTCTTTGGCTTCAGACCTTGTTGTAGAATTCATCATGTTGATTTGCTTGTCCTTTCTTCTGGTTTTTCATTTTGACTCTGAAATCAACCAAATGATGACAAAACTATTTTGCATTGCTTTCTTTCTCTTCTAATCTTTTCCTCCATAATCTTCTCCTTTGCCTTATTTTGCCTGCTTTCTCTTCCTCAATTTTTATGCATATTTAAAAACAATAACAACAAATATTTCAAGAAACTGGAAAGGTAGGATTTAAAGAGAGAAGGTAGGGGTGTAAATCTTTCAACGTCTTTTACACTTATTTTTAGTTTTTTTTTTTTAAATGAGAGTTTAAATTACATTTACAGAGAGAAAGAGTGATGATACTGATAGCTCCTAAACTTTTAGTTTTCAGGTAATTTAACTAATTTCCATAAGCCTCAGTTTACACATCTGCCAAATAGGACTCATAATTAGCACTTACCTGGCATGTAGTTGGTGCTTACCTTGCTTACATCAGGGTTAATTTCACACAGTAAAAACAAATAATGGAGAATGGGCATCTGCAGACCAGGAATGCACCAAGATATGATTTACAGAATAAGGGAATGCACCTTAAGCACAAAATATTAAAGTTATGATTATTTTATAATGTTTGAAATATAGTTAACAACTAATCACTTTTTGTATAAGATCATTAAAGGCACTCTGAAAAATGTAAATCTGTTTTTGGTTTATGAACATTTTGTTGTATATTAGACATTTACTTACAGACTATAAGAGCAGGAAAGGACTTTTATCTACATTAAGGCATTTCATTAAAAAGTAAAACACGATGCACCCAGAGAAATCCACTAACTTGCTCAAGGCTAAACATTATTCAGTGGCAAAACTAAAAACAGATTGCATAACTGTGTACTCTGAAAGTATGACATCATGAATTCTCAAGGCAGAATAGGAATATTAATGACAACAATCATAATTAATAACTAATACTTATTGAACAGTAATATTAGGCCAGGTACTCTCTTAGGTGATTTCTGTGTAAGAGTTTTTCTAATATCTCAAATTTTTAAAATTAATATTATTTTGTCCCTATATCACGGGAGATCAAATAATCTAGAGTTTTCTGATTAGATGCATCTAATTGTTTTTAGTTTGTAAACTGATTATGAGTTAACAATTGTTAGTTAAGATGACATATAAAAATAATACTGTTTTCATACAGCAAAAGTAAAAGTAGTAATTATATTTTTACCCTCTTAAAAAGATTTGATTATTTTTGGTCACCTAACTCTATTATAAACACATCTCCTATTAGCAGATTTTTAATTTACTTATTTCTTATTATGTGACAATATGCAACATTTGCTGTTAAGCTTCATGGGTTTGGGCCAAGTAAATTTTCTTAAATGTAGACAGACAAAGGAGAGAAATCGGAGCGCTTGCCATTTTTATTACTGAGCCCTGAAAACAATTTCAGCATGCTGTACAGAGTTCCTTCAGAAAATTAATTTTAGATGGGAAAGGCATTCTGCCTTTGGTTACATGGCTGATTATTTTTAAATGTGTATGGCATCGCTGCCATTCACAATAATTACCTGTCAAAGATTTCTGCCTTACTCTGTATTCCATTTTGTCATCAAGATGTACCTATTACTATTTTTAACATAAAAATGCCTATCTGTATATTTGTTTATTAGACATACAATCAGGAAATATTGTATTGACTAAAGAGCTATCTAAATGGACAAATTTATCTGTGTTAATATCAAATCATGTCACATTTTATTTACAGGAATAATAGGACATGGATGGATGCCTGTTTCAGTTAAAGGTACATTATATTTCAACGTGGTTATTGGTGGTGAAGATGTTAATGGTAAGCGTAACAAGGGGAATTTTACATGACTCAGGAAATCTACATGACATGAGGAAAAGTTAATTTCAGTATTGCCTCATTAATCAGATCTGCTGCCAGCTAAAAATTGTCACCTAAGTATATTGTGCTTTCTGCTGTGCAGCACTGATGAAGATACTGACACAAAACAGAAGTAATTGGGCTTGGTTCTAGGAGTGGGGATAGGATGTATAGAAATGAATGTGTTTATATCTGACCTTTTGGAAGAATTGCCTGAGGCACCTTGGGGTGGTACCTGTCATTGCTAATGGAGACTGTAGATTCAAGACTGCTCAGTCTTGCCTGTGAACTGTTGGGAACAGAAACGAACTACAGTGGTGCGTATATGCAAACCTTCACATTGAAGCTTGCAAAACAGAGGGGATGCCAGGTAAGACATGGGGTCTATGTAAAGCAAATGCTGGCGTGTGGAAGTATAGTCTGAGACAGCTAGCTGCCTCATAATTTCAAAGTCTTCACAGATCAAACATTAGAAAAGGCCAGGCTATGCCTCAGGAGGGACAAAATTGCTGTGGTAATAACAATGAAACTGTTTACATAGAACACTTCCATATACGTGATTTCAATTGTTCGTACCTCAAAATTGGGAGGTAAATTTTATTATTCAAAATTTATAAATTTGGTACAGATTTCAGAGACAATAAGTTAAACTCCTTACATCACATACCTGGTATTTGCATAAAAATAATTTTATTCTTTGGACCTTCAAAAACCCTGCTCTTTTTTATGGACAGTTTTCAAACAACTCTATTGAGGTATACTTTTCATAACACAATTCACACATGCCAAGTATATAGGCCAATGAGTTTTGGCAAATATATGCATAATATAACTACACCACACTCAACATTTAAAACATTTTTATCATCTAAAAATATTTTTTCATATTTCTGTGCAGGCAGTCCTCCTACAAACCTTGACCTAAAGAAATCAATATCAGTTGTTTTATCCCTAAATATAAGTCATATCGATATAACATAAGAGACTGCTATATGACTATATCACACAAAAGTACTCCTTTGTAACCTCTTTCACTTAGCACAGTATTATATATGGGGATTCACCCATGCTATTGTATGTATCAGTGTTTGGTTTACTTTTACTCATGGTCCATGTTATGTACATATCCCAATGTTCATGAACCAGATGATGGATGTTTGGATTTTATCTAATTTTTAGCTACTAAGAATAATACTAGTATAAAAATTTACATACATGTGTTAGTGTGAACACATTTTTCATTTTGTTTGAATAAATACCTAGGCATGCTGAAATATATGGTAGCTGTACAGAACTTAGGTCCTTGACCTTTAAGTTATTTTTAATCAAATATTATCTTTAAATAGTAAAGGTATAAATTTCTCAGTAAACACTGTATAAGCTGTAGCTCTCACATTTTGATAACGTATATTTATTTTCATTTCATTTTATTTTCTAATATCTAAAGTGAAATCTTTATTTAAATATTTGTTTAACTTTCAAATATTTAGGTTTATTTTTCCTAATATCACTTTTTATTGAATTTCAATTTATCTACTTTTTTGGTCTGTATTATTTAACATAGTCTGTATTATTTAAATAATTTGATTTTTAATGATATTTTTCTGGTCCAAGATATGACCTACCATAATTAAGGTTCCAGGTGAACTTACAAATGATATATATTCTACTGTTTGAATGTCATATCTTATAAAGTTTAATGAGATCAAGTGTGTTGATAGTGCTATTCAAGTGTGTAGAGCCTTACTGATTTTTCATCTACTTGTTCAGATAATTATTGTGGGTGATGTGATAAAATTTTAAATATAATATAATTTTAAAATTATAATACATATTTTCTATTTATCCTTTCAATTCTTCTAGTTTTTCCTTTGTGTATTTTAAAGGTCTTTGATGGCATGCATACTCTTTGGGAATTTTTATAGTTTCTTAATAAATTGACCCTTTATCATTATGAATCATTCCTCTTTATACCTAATGTCTAATTTCGAATAACATATCTTTTCTGTACCTAATTCTTACAATTACCAGAGCCTTTTCTAAGATTAGTGTTTTTATGGTTTATCTCTTCCTGTAATTTTACATTTAACTTAGCTACTTTTAACATATCCATATCTTTATATCGAGTTCATGTCTTTTGGAATATATTTGGATTTTCTTTTATTCTCTAATTATCTAGCTGCAAAATCTCTGTCTTGTAATATGTAGTTCAGCATTATAACTGCTAGCAATTTGTGGTTATGTAAATGTAAATTAACTGAAATCAAATAAAATTTAAAATTCAGAAGACAGTGTAGGAAAAAAAATCTAGGTGACCTTGGACTTGGAAATAAGTATGTAGCTACAACATCAAAAGCACAATCCATGAAAGAAAATAATTATAAGTTAGACGTCTTTAAAATTATAAACTTCTGCTCTGTGAAAACACTGTTAAAGGAATGAAAAAAACAAGACAGACTGGGGAAAAATATTTACAGAACTCATATCTGATAAATAACTTGCATCCAAAACAGAGATATACAAAAACTGTTAAAATGGAAACAACCCAATTAAAAGGTGAGCAAAAAATCTGAACAGACACCCTGCCAAAGAAGACACATAGATGCTCCAAAACAAAAAAGATGCTCAACATCATATGTCATCAGAAAAACAGAAATTAAAACAAAAACAAGGTACCACTATGTACCTATTAGAATGGCAAATATCCAAAACATTGACAATACCAAATATTGGCAAGGATGTGCAACAACAGGAACCTCATTCATTACTGAGGGAAATGAAGAATGGTTCAGCCTTGCTGCAAGACAGTTTGGTAGCTTCTTACAAATCTAAACAATTTTACCATACAATCTAGCAATCAAGTTCCAAATTAGTTGAAAACTTATGTCCATACAAAAACCTGTTTATAGCAGCTTTACCTATATTTGCCAAATAATGGAAGCAACCAAGATGTCCTATAATACGTGAATGAATAAGCAAACTATGATACATTCATACAATGGAATATCACTCTGCAACAAAAAGAAATGAGCTATCAAATTATGAATAGACCTTGAAAAAACTTAAATAGTAAGTAGAAGAAGCCAGTCTAAAAGGGCTACATGTTGTATGATTTCAAATACGTGGCATCCTAGAAAGAGACTGAAGGGAGGAATGAATAAGTAAAGCACTCGAGACTTTTATGGCAGTGAAACTAGTCGGTATGATATTATAATGGTGTAAATATGACATTTTGTGTTTGTCAAAATCCATCTAACTAAAGAAAAGTAATAATCCGTAGACTTGTACAGAACAAAGTGAACCTCAATATAAACTATGAACTTTAGCTAAGATTATATATTGATACTGTTTGAATGTTGGTATCCTCCTAAAATTCAATGTTGTAACTTAATACCAAGTAGGTATCAAGAGGTGAATCTTTTGGGAAGTAGCTAAATAATGAGGTGTCCACTCTGATGAATGAGATTAGTGTTCTTACAACAAAGGCTTCAAGGAGCACCCTTGGCCCTCTTCCATGAAAAACAGGCCCTTACCAGACAGCAAATCTGTTGGAGCCTTGCTCTTGCACTTCCCAGCCTCCAGAACTATGAATGATACATTTTAATTGTCTGTAAGTTATGAAGTCTAAGGTATTTTGTTATAGCAACCTGAATGGACTAAGACATGTATTAATATTGGTTTACCAATCGTAGCAAATGCACCACACCAGAATAAGACAGAAATAACAGGAAAAACTGTGGTCAGAGAGAAAAGGAGTACATAGAAATCTTCTCTTATCTGTTCAATTTTTATGCAAACTTCAATCTGAGAAGTAAAGTCTATTTGTAAAACATAGCTGCTTTCTTATACCAACCATGTTTCAAGATTTCAGAAGTCAAACTGTATTGAACATTGCAGATATAGAACATTTTAATAATCTCAGAAATTTTTTTTGAAAATTACTGTTAGACCATTAGCATTTAATATGCTTATCAATATGGTTGGCTCAATCTACCAATGTTGTGTTTTTTATGTTAGCTCTTCTGTTTCTTATTTCTTTTTTATCATTCCTTGAATGTTTTTGTTTAATTGAGCATATTTGTACTTAATTTTAATTTCATTATTAATCAGCTGTTATTTTTCTATTATTTTAAGTGACTTCTGTAGAGTCTGTAATATGTATATATTAAACTCTTCACAGATCATAGTATACTCTTAACATATAAAGGTGCAACTTTAAAAATATAATCAATATTATGTACAACTTAAAATATTCTTCAGTTTTACACCACCATTTCTTCTATTGCTGTCATACATTTTACTTTTTTTAGGCTATAAACCTCATAAGACATTCTTATTAGTTTTGCTTTAAGTATAGATTAATATTTTTTCTAGTAATGCTACTTTATTGCCTGATTACATTCCAAGAAAGAAATACAGTGTACAATCACAAAGTGACCAAGACTGACTGTATTAATTTTCTTAGTTTTATTTTGATAAAAAGAGAGCATGCATCTTTGGGTCTCAGCAAAATATTTTGTAATTATGTAGTGGTGATATTTGCAAAATTTTTAAATATAATAAAAACAATGTACTTACACTTTAAAGAAGATGAATTTCAAATAAATGAGATCTGAATAATTACTTTTTAAAAACATCTACAACATTATATGCTAAAATTATATTTTTAACAAAATTTCAAATGAGAAAATTATTTCATATTTATTTATCCACATTTATCTCTCCTGCTTTCCATTCCTATTTCCAGTTTCCATGTGCTTTCTGGATTATTTTTCCATGTTCTCCAACATTCTGATAACATTTATTTGACTTTTTAAAAACTATCTTTTGGAGAAATTCTCTCTGCTTTTGTTTCCCTGAGGAATTATGTTTTGCCTTCGGTTTTAAAGGACATTTTAATGAAGTATAGGATTCTAACATCACTATTTTTCCTCCAACATTTTAAATATTACCTTCCATCGCCATGCATTGTTTCTAAGAGGACTGTAATTTTTCTTTGTTGTTCTATACTAAATATGTCTTCTTTCTGGGATCTTACAAGATATTATCTTAATTATTGGTTTTCATACATTTGAAATATAATGCACCCTTTTACAATCTTTGTGTTTGTTCTTCATAGGCTTTCCAGAGCTTCTCAGATCTGTGGTATTTTAGTTTTACTTACAATTGGAAAAAATTTTTAGCATTATCTCTTCATTCCCTTTTTTGCCTGGTCCTTTAAATACATGTATGGTAAACCACTTAATATGGTCCCAGTCGTCATCAAAGCTCTATTTATTTCTTCCATTTCTTTCTCCTTAGACTTAGTTTAAATTTCTCTACTGCTGCTTGTTCAGATTAATTGATATGTTCTTCTGTAGCATCTAACCCTCTGTTCAGTTCACTTCAAGAATTTTTATCTGACATTGTATTTTCATTGCTATATGTATTTATTTACTCTATGGCTTCCATTTCTTCTTTCTTTATATTTATATAGTTTACTTTTAATCACTGTGTATATTCATGATAACTTTTAGAATCCTTGTCATCCAAATATTCTATATCATTATTCCTGAGTCTGCTTTTACTGACTGATTTTTCTCCTGTTTACTGGTCACATAGTCCTGCTTCTTCAGATCTCTTGTAACGATTTGGTGAACATTCATATTTAACCACATATCCATCATTTTCAGTATTTTTCATTTCTATTTTTAGTTTTAGTATGCCTCCTGTATTATTTATCCATAGTCTAAAGAAATTCCTTGAATTTTCTTTTAAATACAAGTATCTTGGTAAAAATTATTTTTACTTTTGGTTTGAAAAATATTGTTTGTCTGGATATTGTACTATGTTTCTAAATACTGGGTTTTGTTGTTTTGCTTTAAAGAGTTTTAATCTGGTTCTGGCAGACAGTACACAATAGATTTACATGCAGGTCAGCTCAAACTTTTTGAAATTTGTTTTTTCGAAAGGTATAGACTAGTCTTTGTTGCTAGTTTTTCTCTAATCCTCAGGAATGATCCTTCTGGAGGGTCTTGAAGTACTCTGAGGGTTCAGAGAGGTTTCTTTACTCTGACTGCCAGAACTAAATTTTTATCCAGCCCTGTGAGGTATCTGGGAATTGGTCAGCATGCAGTTTCCTAGTAATTTTTTTTTCCTGTCCTCCTAGGTTTAAAAAAAAGAAATACCGCCTGTGCAATTTGGCGAGGCCTCATCTCTACAATAAATCAAAAATTAGCCAGGCGTGGTAGCGCCAGCCTGTAGTTCCAGCTACTCGGAAGGCTGAGGCAGAAGGATCGCTGGAGCCCAGAGGGTTGAGGCTGCGGTGGACGGGAGTGGCCACTGCACTCCAGTCTGGGAGATAGAGTGAGACTCCAACTCAAAAAAAAAGAAAAGAAAAGAAAAGAAAAGAAATACTACTTCTCTTTAATGTCCAGATCAATCGAGAGTCTTCAGAAACTTCCCAGAAGGAATAGAACTAGTTTGTACAACCTGGAGCTTATACCATCTGGGTCCCTCTGTTTTGTTTTTGTTTTTTGTTTTTTGTTTTTTGTTTTTTCCTTTTTTTTTTTTTTTTGAGAAAGCAGGATTTATTGAGAGGACAGGAAAGCTCCCACAGGGGAAGGGGACAATCAGGGGTTTCCCGGGTCCTACTTTTTTTTCTTGATTTTAAAAATGTGGGGTACAATTCGGGGTTAGGAATACAAATGTTCATTATGCAGGTACCCTTGTTGATGAAATGTGCCCCTCCCTCCCCTAATGGCTTCCCTCAACTACTAATTCCACCCCTCATCCCCTGGCAGTTTCCCACTACTGCCAATCCCTTTCTTATAGTATTATGATAATTGTTCAAGGTCTGCTTATGAGTAAGAAAATATGTTGACAAATGTTGTTTGTTTCTGTGATAGATCACTGAGCATGATACACTTTAAATCCATCCAAGTTGCTGCGAAGTCCATATGTTTGTCTTTCTTTATGGCTGCATAATATGCACAATGGAATATTATGCAGCCGGGTGCCTCTTTAAATGGCAAAATAAAAATTAAGTAAGGAAGTAAGTTTGACTTTAGGATGTGAAAAATTCAGTAGGTCTCCCACATACAAATGTGTTCCATTCCAAGAGAGCGTTTTTAAGACTAATGTATTTGTAAGTCCAAAAAAGTTAGCCTAGTTATCTAAGTAACATAATTGGCTATCTAGTACAAGCTACATCACCACTGTTTTACACTTGGTTCCAGACATCCTGGGTTTGAAATAAAGATACTGTATCACGGTACTCTATAAAATACTATACAGTAAAGTTCATAAAAGCACAACTACTTGTAGAGGATGCATGTACATGACCAACGTACACCAAATACGTGAACTAATTACTTGATTGGACATGCACATGTATGTTCACGTCTTTGAAAGTTTACAACTTCAAAGTTCGTATGTAGGGGACTTTCATTACAAGCTAAAAGGCTAATATGCTGATAAATATCATTAACATTATTTAATCCATGAAATGACAGAATATATAAATTAAATCGATGATTAGCTTCTATAACTTTTCTTTCTATTTTGTCTGTGTATTCTTTGGTCACTTCATTATGCAACACATTCCTGATAGCTTTAGTTAGATATAGTTCAAATACCATATTCAGTTAGTGTGGACAATTAAATAGTTTTTATTATGTTTACAAAGGTATGCAACCATTCTTATAACTATTTTTAACGCCCTACAAAAAATATCAGTACTAATTAGCAATCACTTCTCATATCTTCCCCACTTCTCCACATATGGCAACCCCTATAGGTTTACCTGTTTGGTACATTTTATATTAATGGTGTCATACATCATGGTGGGTTTTGTGCCTACTATCTTTCATATAGCATAATATTTTCAAGGTTTATCCATGACACAGCATATATTGGTACCTCATTTCTGTTTTTGCCAAATAACATTCTATTGTGTGATTATGCCACATTTTTTGCCCATTCATCAGCTGATAAACATTTGGGTTGTTTCCACTTTTTGGCTGTTATACATAATGCTGCTGTTGGTATTCATGTACACGTTTGTGTGCAGACATATGTTTTTATTTCTCTTGGGTATTTATACCTAGAAGTGGAATTTCTGTGCCATATGGTAACTATATGTTTAACATTTTTAAGATTCTGCAAGACTGTTTTCCAAAGCTGCTGTACCATTGAACATTCCAAAAAATATTGTATGAAGTTTCTGATTACTTCACATCTTCATGAAAATTTGTAATCATCTGTCTTTTCATAGTCATTGTAGTCGGTGTGAAGTGGTATCTCATTGTGGTTTTGCTATTCATTGCCCTAATGATCAGTCATGTTGAGCATGTTTATATGTGATTAACGACCATTTATTTATCTCATCTAATATGTCTACTCAGATAAAAAATGTTTAATACTTTTATATAGAAAGAATAGACCACCAATTATCTCCTCTGGCATACTTGATTTTATAAAATAGATATTTGGAGTGTATAAAATATAAAGCTTCAAAACATAAACTTTTTGCTGCATGTAATATTACTACTGGTTAGTCCTCCACAAATTCAGGTGTTCTAATAAATGTATCCTATGTGATTTATATTAAATTACTTGTCTACCTCTCTATTTTTCTTTCTATATATTTATTTTAAATGCTGAATATTCCAAATAGGAGAGAGAATTCATTTAACCTGGCATTGATGAGAACTGAATTTTATGCTTGATACTTATTCCTTTGCATTATGATGCTTGAATAATTTCATGTTTCATAGACTAGCTTTTGACTTCACATTTTTCCAATCTTCTCTATCCTCCAGTGCCCACATACTTTGAGTGCTAGGATTTATAAGATACACTTATATGATACATATTAGGATATGGCATTGGTCCCACACCTTTGTGTTATAACGTCAGGCAAGTCAGTATAGTTTGTGTAAGAAGTATTCCTGAAAGTTGTTCCTATAACAGAAAGCCAAAACGAATGCAATGATATTCAGACATGATGGTAAATCACATAACTGTGTTCTATTTAAATATAAATTAAGTATATTCTCAACTCAATTTCCCCTTAGCTAGATGGCAACAGTCACTCTAATACTACCTGACATAAGATAAAGTGTGATGCAGGACAAGTCAGAACAGAAAAAGAAGTGGTCTTAATCAATTGAGGTCAAAATATTTTCATTTTTAATATTTGCAAAACAATAGGACCATGTGATAACATCGCACAAAGATACTGACATAAGATGCATTCTATGAGTCCTACCACTGGAAATATGTGAGTGATGAGGGAGAAATACAGTCTATTGGAGAATTTATCAAGGATCAGGCTTTTTTCACATCGAACCTCAGCAATGAACACAGTTCATAAAATATTATTCATGACCAAATAAACAATGGGTTTGGTTAATTTTATGTTTTAATTAAAAGAACTCAAAGAAAAGGACATAGTGTTATCAGAGAGCAGGACAGAAGCAATATAATTCTCATCGATTACTTTTAAATTATAATTACCATAATGAAAGTACAATATATTCCATGGCATACAATCTATGTGCCATTCAAATTACTAGATGTTTTTACATGCATATTTACATTCGATTTCAGAAATTCATGAATGTTATTAATGTTACTATTGTTCTTTTTATGTCATCATTATTGTTATTTCTATCATCTTTTTTTACTATTTCAATTATGTAATAAGAAAAATTATGGAAAAAGATATGAAACAACTTATACAATGTCAACTAATTTGCATGACATGGAGCAAGAATTATAAAGACCACTCACTCAAAAGCTAATACAAGAAGGTACAGTGAAAATTACTTCATTTTCTCTTTTAATGGCAAAATGTAAAAATATACCAAAAAATAAACATACCTGCAATTAAGAAATTGTTTATTGGAATTCCCCATATCCTTTTATCTAATAATAGTCTTATTGCTTTCCTATAAAAGTGAACCCCATCACAATTTTTGTGGTAATCACAAAAATTGTTTTACTACCAATAATCAAATACTATATTGGATCTATATTATCTATGAATGGTATTGTATATATTTCTCTAAACAACATAGTATGGTTTTTCTGATTTTTAATTTATATATATATAAATATGAAATCTTAATACATTTATACTTTATACTTTCCTGTTTATCCAATCTAAAGTATATGAGATTATTATTTTGGTATAGGTAGCTAAATTTATTCATTTTCAAGGCTATAATATTATATCAGATCTGTGTAAATATACCAAAATTTATTTATACATTCTACGGTAAATGGAAGTTTCAATCCTTGCTTTGTTATTACAGAAAACATTGTTATGAGTATTCATGTACACATAATGTTCTATAAGTGCAAAGGTTTCTCTAAAGGATGATATTAGGAATGATGGGTCAAAGATCTTTTCCAAAAATGATTTTGAGTAATGGCAACTGCTTTTTTTTTTCTTTCTTTCTCCCTTCCTTCCTTCTTCTATCTTTCTCTTCCTTCATCTCTTCTTCCTTCCCTCATTTTTTCCCTCCCCTCCTTTTTTTTCCATGAGGAATATTTTCTCATTGCCATTGTTTTTATAGCTGTACCACATGTTATTTGAGAAATTCCTTTTATATGATGTCTTCTGTGTCAATTAGCATGCTACACCCCAAGTAGGTAGATTATGAAGCTCAATATAGATCACTAGACTTTTTGTTTTCCTTGCTTTTCCTTTCAATTTAAAAGTGATGTGGAGCTGTTGCTTTTTAGATTGTTTGTCAAAAAGATATAGATGTATAGCTTTTGGTAGACCTCTTATTCACCACATAGAGGGGTCCTTTATGCAGTAGAAGATCAGCTCAACAGAAGCATAAATAAAGATTTTTTAATAAGGAGGGAGACAAGTTTGAGTACCTAATTCCAGTTCTTAACATCCTATTATGTACATATTTTGTTTGGTATTTGGAAATTTTAAAACATTCTTTGCCGGCTTGGTGGCTCAGCCTGTAATCCCGCGCCTTTGGGAGGCGGAGGTGAGTGGATTGCCTGAGCCCGCGGGTTCGAGACCTGCCTGGGCAGCGAGACCTCATCTTTACAATAAATCAAAAAATCAGCTGGGCGTGGTAGCACATGCCTGTAATTCCGGCTACTTGGAAGGCTGAGGTGGAAGGATCACCGGAGCCCAGTGGGTCGAGGCTGCTGTGGCCGGGAGCGGCCACTGCACTACAGTCTGGGCAACAGAGTGAGACTCCAACTCAAAAAAAAAAAAAAAACATTCTTTAAGTCACATACTCAGCCCACAGGAACACTCAAGAGACTGGATGTCATTGTGGCATAAAATGTGGAACTTTACTACATCGTGCAAGAATCTCTGAACTGAGTTGATAAAAAGGCAGTATGTTCATACTGGAAATGTGAGTTCTTATATAATGTCACAATAAACATTCTTATGGTATTGTGAGTTGTATTTTTGGCACTCGAAACAGAAAACAAAATTGCAATGTAAACAGTTTCAAATATATTATATAGATACAACCAAATTGAGATAACATGTATTTCTTAAACATCTGTCATATGTTGCCATGACATCAAAAACATTTTCTGTGAGGTTGAAAGAAAAAAGAATAATCAGAATATTTTGAAGGTATTGGTGTCTCTTGGAAATCCCTTAAATAATATTAAAGAGAGACCGCCTACAAGCTATTTTGCACATCACAAATTACCACAAGAAACACTAAATGAACAGTCCACACTCTATATTACACCTAGGAGTGATTGTATACATGGAAGCTATGTAATTTAGAATATTGAGCAACATCGTAGAAATCAGCAAGGGTCATACAATGATTATGCACACAGACACCATATGAGAAACGTGTTGAAACTGAGGATGGACGTCCCAAAGAAAATCCAGAAAAGAGGTGTTTTTCAAACACTTAAGGTTGCAGAAACAATAGTGAATAACTTAAAGGGGTACACTAGAAGTACCTCATAGGAGAAACATAGATTCTGGGTCCTTATCATTGTTTATGGCTAAACTATTTCAATATTCCCATAAGTCTATCCTTAATAGTCCTCTTAAAATTACAATTAACATACATGCAGTATGACTCCTAAAAATACGATGAATAAGGTCATTATATTGGACACAAACTCTAGAACCAGGCCACCTGGTATAAACCTTGGCTCTGCTGAATCATGTGATTTTTTTTTTAATGGTACTAATTTAAAATATTGTTTTATTTATGACATTGCTATTTTCACTCTAAAATACAGTGCTTATAAACTTCAATGTTACCTTTTTCCTTATGCACATATTCCGTATTTAAGTATTAAGAATTCCCTATAATTTACTCTAGTAGCTCAACTTTAAAACTGCCACAGGATTTTCTACAAATTTGGACTCTTCGATTTTTTAACTGTGTAAAACAATGTTACATCTACACTTGGGCTGGCTTAATCAGCCTCTTCAATTATGGGCCCTGAGGAAGTATCTGAGAGGGAGGAGCTCTGCCACCAAGGAATCCCTTGGCATTCCTCTGGTACAGGTTGGCAATGATGGAGTTGTATACTTTCTCCAGCTCTTTCTGCTTGTGTTTGAAATCTTCCTTCTTCGCAATCTGAAATGTTCCTGGTTGGTAGTTCTACTCTCATCCTCAGGATTTGGAAGCTTCTACTATACTTATTCAATGAAAAAGAACTGAATCAGAACATTGATCCTGATTAGGCTGTTGCTTATAATGCAGCTGTCCTGGCAGGCATCCTATCTGAAGGCAAATCTGCAAATGTGCAAGATTTACTGCTCTTAGATGTCATTCCTCTTTCCCTTGGGATTGAAACTGACTGTCTTCAGTAAGTGCAATACTACTATTCCTACCAAAGCAGACACAGACATTCACTACCTATTCTGACAACCAACCTGATGTCCTCATTCAGGTTTATGAAGGTGAGTGTACCATGGCCAAGGACAACAACCTGCCTAGCAAGTTTGAACTCCCAAGTTTACTTCTTACACCCTATGGTGTTCTTCGGATTGATATCTCTCTCAATACTGATGCCAATAGAATCCTCATCATCATCTCTGTTGTGGATAAGAGTACAAAAAAGGTAACACGATTACTATTGCTAACAAGAGTCATTTGTGTAAGGAAAACATTGAGTATGATCAAGAAAGCTGAAAAACACAAAACTGAATATAAGAAACAGTAAAACAAGGTATTATTCAATAATTTGCTTGAATTCTATACATTCAACATGAAAGTGATGCTTTGAGATGAGAAACTTCAAGACGAGAACAACCATGAGGACAAATAGAAGATTCTTAACAGGTCAGGCACAGTGGCTCACACCTATCATCCCATCACTTTGGGAGGTTAACACGGAAGGATCACTTGAGCCAGGAGTTCAAGACCAGCCTGAGTAGTATAGTGAGACCTCATGGCTACACAAACTTTTTTTTTAAATCAGCTGTGCCTGGTGATACACACCTGTAGTCCCAGCTACTTAGGAGGTTGAGAGAGGAAGATCACTTGAGGCCAAGAGGAGGCTGCAGTGAGCCGGGATCTCAGATTGTACCTTTGCACTCCACTCTGGGTGACACAGTGAGACCCTGTTGAAATAAATAAATAAATAGAAGAAGGCAATGAAGAAGAAGAAGGTACTTAACAAATGTAATAAACTTCTCAACTGTGTGATTTTAGACTCTAAAACATCTTTCTCCTCAAGTTACTTCAGATGATTAGGTAAAAATTGAGTTACTGCATGTGAAGTTCTTATGGAAAGACCCACCATATGCTAGGTGCTCAAAACGGCTATTTATTTTTTCACCTTCTTATCCTGCTCTTTTTCCCTATTATTATTATAAATATTATTTCACTCTCCTGTTTTAAACTTTTCCAAGTCCTCTCATAATTTACAATATAGATTCCAAGCCCCTTGTATATCATCTAGATAGATATATATGGCTTATGACTTCTCTCTCTAGCTAAATCTTTCTCCTCTCTACTGCTCCCATTTTATACTTAACTGTCCACACCACCTGAAGTTCCCCTGAAATATTTTGCTGTCCCATTCATGCTTTTCTTTGCAGATGCTGGTTGTGCCTGCCTCCTTTATTCTCCATTCTGCAGCACACTTATCCACCAGTATTCTTTCTCTTAAAATCTCAAGGGAAAAATGAAGCCCACCATCAACTGTGCTAAGTTCTTTTGGACATGAAATTCTAATATTGGATATATTCCAATGTATGACTTTTTTTGGCTTTCATGTCTTTTTCAAGAGTAGATTGCAAGTACTCAAAAGAAAAGAAAATGATTATGTCTCTGTTACCTAGCATAGCATCTGATCCATTAGATACATTCATTTAATGCAATGCTTGTTGAACTGAAAAAAATTTGATAAGAAAAAAGTATAGAAATGTACAATATTAAAATAGATCACCCACAAAGAATCCCCTCATACATTATCGTACTTTGGTCTAAAGTAAAAATGACACCTCAGACAACCTATCCCATTCTCTACTTCAGACATGATTTATTTTACAATGCTTAGATTTTTAAAAATTAGCATATTGGTTTGTTTATGGGGCTAGGAGCTGATTGCTTTTATTTTTTGTATGTTTTATTTTTGTCTCTCTCTACTATTGAATGCTACTTAAGGATGAAGGAATGTTCTTAGTTATATACCCCGCTCGAAGGGGTATATTAGGCCTGACTCATAGTAGATACTTAATGAACAATTGTAGAATTTAAAATTGAATATTGGTATGCATAGTCAAGAACAGAATGAACCATTTGCCAAGGCTATCTTGGAAATTAATTTTGCAATGGAGTGGGGATTTGAGCTACATGTTACCCAACCCTAAATTTTTTTCTTCAGTGCAATCTAGATTCACCCTACTGAATCCTAGCACCACAAAGTGTTTGAGAATGAATACACTGAAATGTGTACTACTCAACTCAGCCAACACCACTGCTGCCCCCAGTTCATTTTCCTTATGCCAATTATAGGTCGCGTCTGTTCTCTTTGCCATTTAGTTATTGAGCTTTTCTTGGCCAGGCGTGCCACCCAGGGCCAGCTTAGGCATTAAGTTGACTGGCCTTCGTTAGCTACATCTAATCCATTCCCCAGATAACACCCCCAGGCCATAAAATGCATCTGTGTGTTGTTTTTATTAGGTCATCTGAGCAGATGCTGATGGCTCTACAAAAGGAGTGTTTCCCGGGCCAACCTTAATTTGTTCTGTTTATATTGCATGCAGGACCCATCAATAGTGCCATTTCTCTGTTTTAACATGTCATTTCAGACCACATAGTTATTTCTATATTAGGAAATCTTAAGTGCAGGGCAATTTGTGGGTTACTTGATGACTTTTCTTTAACATGTTACCAGTTCAGAGATTCCAGGGACATTATACTGATGTCCTAATGTTATGCTACTCTGTCCTTACTAGACTTTATCAAACAGGGAATGCTGCAGACATGTTAATTACCATATCACCAGTGAACCTTCTCCCTTAAATTATTCTCCAACTGTAAAACAAGTTGGCTTAGGATTTCTGGTAGCAAGAGATCTCTCTATACACAGCCTTTCATAAATCCAGCCTTAAAAAGTGAAACACATTTTTTTCATGTCACTTCCTGATGATGCTTAAATTCCCTCTAATATTTCCCAGATATAGATATACAATCTCTTCTTGAATGGACTCCATTGATCTCCCTTTTTAAAGGCTGCTTATCACTTTTTGGCAGAGGAGGGGTGTAGAAACAGACAATTTTCAGATATTTTTCTTTTTGTTTACTAAGATAAAATCTGCCTTTCTTTGACTCTTTTTAACTGCTACTTCTGTCATCTCAGAATACCCATATCATTATCATTTCAATAATGATAAATAGCTACCCCCATCTAAAATCCTGTTTATTTCTCCTCCTAGCTATTTTGTAGTTACTTTGTCTTCAGAGAAGGTGATCGAACTATTCATAGCCCCAAACAGGCATAGAAAATATCATTTATGAATGATAGTTCCTCTCAGTGAAGTAGTAGCTATGACTAAGGATACAGTGTAAGTTAAAATAATGATTAATTTGAAAAGGCTGTGAAATTCTTGCTTTTATTGACAGAATGTCAGAAGACTAGAATGCCCCCCTATACTCAACTGTGCGAGCCACCATCTCTAAATTCCGCATTGATGTTACCAGGCTTGGGGCTTATTTTTCACTCCATTTCCCCTTTCCAACATTCATCAGAAATCGAGATGAGCTGGCTGATATTCAAAGAACACCAAGGGAGTAACGGGGAGAGAAGAAAGAAAACCAAACCGAATGCACCTCTCATTTCTTTCTAGCAGAGAAGTACCACAGCCCCAGATCCTCTAACCAGCTGGCTTTTTCTGGAGGATAAAATGTTCCTCAGGACTTAGACCTTTGTAGAGCTGCATTAATTATTTCAGGTCACTCAGTCTTGTACTGCATTATCGCTTTGTTAATTGGTATCCTGGTGGCTTGAAAAAGTCATATAAATCCAGCAAAATCTGTGTGCAGTCAGCACGCCTAGGAAAAAAAATTCAATGTGGCAAGTAGCTCAAAGCCCCGGAGGATCAATAGGAATTATCTGGGCAGAGGTTTCATTGTATTTATATTACACACCTTGCCTCGTTCAAACTGTTGCCTGGTTTTCTTGATCTGACATGTGGGACTGAGGACAAAACCAAGGTCAAAAACCAAGAGGTAAGCTGAAGGCCAGAGGCATTTTGCATCCCTGTGGCTAGCATGTCCAAACCTCAGGAAGAGCCTCAGATCGTTCTGAGCCACTGCCTCAATCCCAATACTATTTAGCAAGAGAAAACGCTATTTTTATCAAGGTTGTGTGGCATTAAATCTAGCAAGAAACACACTCACTTTATAAGACATGGTTTTTCTTTTATGACTTTAGACTGCAATATGACTTTCCATAATCAGGTCAAATCAGTTCATATTGGTTCTCAATTTCCTCTCCAAAATCTTATAGGAGGTGATAGACAATGACTGTGGGAAGGAGAAAAATAAGAAGTGAAAGAAGTGACTTTAATAAAATAAAAAAAGACAGACTCTTGGTATATTCGATCACATGCATAAAAATAGATAGTATTAAAATACAAGGGTCAAATGGATGCAATGGGGAGAAGACCTATATGTTGGTATTTAAGTTTATGACAAAAATCAGCCTCATATTGACAGATACTCTAATAATATTTAAGTTTTCAGATTGATTAATGATTTTTACTTTTTCCTGTTAGTGCAGTATTTTTGCTGTGTTGCAAAAGATAGCTACATGTCTGCTTAAACAAACAGAAAAGATTAATGGTGCTGGTTAAGTAAGAATAGGATTTGTTTTTATCTTACTTCAAAAGTCTCATCTTTTAGTATTTAATTCCTACTCTAGGACCTGCAGTGACTTCCATTCCCTACGGCTATGCTGTCCAATACAGTATCACTAGCCATGTGTGGCTAATGAGCATTAGAAATGTAGTTAGAGTGACTGAGGAACCGAATGTGGCATCTGAATCTAGATGAGCTGTTAGAGTAAAATGCACACTGAATGTCAAAGACTTAATATACAAGACAATGTGGGCCAGGCTCAGTGGCTCAGCCTGTAATCCCAGCACTTGGGGAGGCCCAGGCGAGTAGATGCCAGAGCCTGAGGATTTGAGACCCACCAGGGCAACTTGGTGAGACCTCATCTCTACAATTAAAAACAAAACAAAACAAAACAAAATTAGCCAGGCATGGTACCACGCACCTGTAGTTCCGGCTACTTGGAAGGCTGAGATGGAAAGATCGCCAGAGTCCAGCAGGTTGAGGCTGCGGTGGCCGGGAGTGTGCCACTGCACTTGAGTCTGGGCCACAGAGTGAGACTCCAACTCAAAAAAAAAAAAAAAGACAATGTGACTATTTCACTAACAATGCTTTATATAGATTACAAGTTGAAACAATAAAATATTGGACATATTTAATTAAATGCAATATATAATTAAAATTAATTTTACCTAATTCTTTTGCATTCTAAATATGACTACTAGAAAATTGAAAATTAATATGTGATTTGAATTATTTTTCTGTTGTACAATGCTTCTCTGAAGCATAATTCTGAACCTTAATCTGACTTTTTAAAGCTTTCTGAGACTAGGCACATACCTAAACTATCATTCATTCATTCATAAAACACTTAAAACACTTAAATGCACACTTGTTCTATTCCAAGTCCTAGGACAGTTTCTGGAATATAGAGAAGAGATGAAGGCTGGAAATACAGATTTTGGAGGTTTCAGTTTATAGAACTGAAATCATAGCAATGAAATGCAGTGCCCAAGGAAAGTGAGCAGCTAATAAGGAAGATAAATTACAATTAAAAACCCTAAAAATGATAGAAATGAATGAAGACTAAAGAGAAAGAGGAATATCTTAAAGCAATTGGGAAGAAATGGCAAGATATTTAGGAGAACAAGAGGAGAGCTATGCCAAATCTGGAAGTCAGGCTCTTGAAAGAATTAGGAAAAAACTTCAGTAAGTTTATAAAGGACAGAAGACTCTATGTTCTTAACCAATATTTAGCTTGAAATTCATGGTGATAATATTATTGTGGAAAAAATGGTAGCATATGGAGAAATTAAATCCAATAAACTTTAGAAAGTGTATTGTTAAGTTGAACCAAAGTCCAAGACATATATAGAGACTACCATGTGTGATCTCAGTCTAAATTTTTTTCTAGGTTAGTCTGGAAGATATATCAACACTCAAACAACTATAGCCAGAGTGAGAATGAAATAGTTCTTAGGATAAGAGTACAATTAGACAAAGGAAAAATTCTTACTGGAAAATAATAGGAAGTGCTTTGGGGTACAATGGGTGAGAATATTGACAAATGACCATTATTTCAGTGATCTGAGATGAACCTTCAGAACTCATTCAACCATAGGGTACCTGGATATATAGAGATTTGTGCTGTAGGTTGACAATAAATCCAGCAAGTTTTTAAATATTCCAAAGAATTTGGTCATAAATTGGAGGGGGAATGATATGTAATCTAGGAGTTGAAAAAAATGGCACCATAGAAGTATACAAATATCATTGGCTTATGCAACTTCTACCTGATCATGGCAACACCTTTGCAAATATTCAAGATTCTGAATCAGAGGGAAATAAGAATAAAAGCAAAAGTGAATGTTTGAGTATATGTTCAAAATCTGTTTAATTAGATGAATGTCATTGTATGGGTCGTCCACTGACAGAAAGAAAACAAAACTATGTTAATAGAGACATTTATTAGGAACACAGACTGTTATTAGAGAGAATAACTTGAAAATTTTGAATACGAATCCCCTCCATGCAGTCTAGACTGGGCTGTCTGAAGATTGATTTAACAACCTGTACAGCAGATCTTTGAGGAAAAAAAGCAGCCAGTTCAGAGCCCTTAATGGGTTGTAGAGGCTGGGATTATTAGGAAGTGTTGAAAGCACTGGCTGGCAGCTTAGATAAACAAGAATTAGAATCATCACAAATGACCAGGGGGAACTGACATTTGTATTCTGAGAGTTGTTAAATCCATAGCAAGGGGAAAATTTAGCACTGACTCTTTCAGGCAGTTTAGAAGTAATCTCAGTGTTAAAAAAAAAAATAGAGCACATAGAAAAGGGTCACCAATATTTACTGAGCTCCTCCTCTATGTCTGTCACTTTCAAGTGGACTCATTCATATAATTCTATGAAGTAGATGCATTAAAGCATTCTTCAGATCAAGAAACTTATTATAAGGGCTGGAAACATAGAAAGAAGTTGAACCTAATCCTAAATTTGCTCCAAAGTCATTGTATCAAGCATATGTCAATGTCAATTCATTCTTTTTTCTGTCATATGAATAGTTAGAGGAAAAGATAGAAAGATATATGTATGATTTATTAAGTATAATTATATGCAAGGCATCGATGCTGATGTTCCTAATATGTATATAACTAAATCCAAACAATGACTTTAATTGATGTAAAGTGTTAGGCATTTGCTTTACTCTATTCTTCTAGCTGATAAATTTTGGGAATCAGAAAGAATGGCATTTAGAGATAAATGAGTTAATCAGGACTTTTCTTAGTTTTTTTTTGGATGCCTTGTAATAAAAACAAACTGAGAAGTAGACTAATGTTTTACTTCCTTCAGTTTCCTAACTGCTGTTACACTTTAAAGGCACCTGGGGAGCTTTTTAAATAGCTCTCATGCTAAGATTCCATCCCTAGAGATGCTGATTTGATTGGCCTGGGGAGAGTACACTAGTACTCAAAATTTCCCCCAGTGGTTCTGGAAAGTTGCCAAAATAACTCAAGTGGGATGGGGTGATCAAAAGCATATAAATAACAGGAACATATTTTTCTCATTTTTTTTAAACAAATACTTAAGTATTTATTGCCATTAATTTACAGCATCTCAATATACACACTGCATAGAAATACACAGATAACATTATTTAACACTGGATTTAAGATTTTAGGTGTGTGATCAGCTGGTGCTAGTCTTATGATCATTAATGAAAAAGTCAAGAATTCTGAGTAGTTAAGGACTAGTAGTTACAAATTTTTTTCTCTTCAATTTTTCATTAAGTAAATTCTAATAGATAATATACATATTACTGCAGATAAAACCACCATCAGAAATTATCAAATTAAAATTGCATTTTTTGAACTACTTTTGTGGAGTGAAGTAATATGTTTGGTACTTGTAAGGCAGGAGAGTTGGTTTAGAGACTCTCAGCTATTTCTATAAAAATAATAAGGTCAGTTAAAAATAGCATTCAGTGTATTTTCCCTAGGGAGACTATTTATGACAATGAATCTGTGACTCAGCAGCTGCAGCTGGTGATGCTACCCCTTTAAGAGTTTGTTCTTCCTTTTCATTGTTATGGAGATGCCTTTTTAATGTGTCTCTGGTTTTATAAATCTGCCTCCCTGGATGAGCTAGGCTACTTCATTGGTTGTATGACATGCAAATAGAAGCCAGAGGCTCACCTTATAGGGAAATCTTATGAATATCAAAGAATAGCAACAGAAGGCAAATGCCAGTCACTCACTAATAATCTCTGGAGACTTCATGACATTGATGGCAACAATGGGAAGACATTGGTTGGTCATTGGACCCTAGAAGTGCTTACATAAGAGGTAGTCCCAAAAACCCTTGTTTCTGGCATAGTTCACTGCTTTCAGCACGAGCAGAGCCAGCCATAGCTGTGCCGAACACTGGGCCTCTTAGTGGTATCTGCTGCTGCTGCCGCCGCTGCTCCTCAAAACCCAATCCATAATTTTCTCATTTGGAAGTAAACTGTACTGAATTCCAACCCAAGAAATATTCAGTCTACATTTAAATCTGTCTCTTCCTAAGAAATTGAGGAAGAACCTGACTACAACCGTGGATGGATAGAAGCTTGAATAGATGTGCAGAGTCTTAATTATTTCCAGGAAGGACCACCCTCTTCAAAGGCTTTGAAGCCTTGGAAGTCTGGGCAGAGTCAATGCCCCACTGTCCTGGTGTTACAACTGGAGATAGCAGCGTTTACCTGATTGAAGGATTGATGACTGACTGGAACTCTTTCTTTCCCAGTTCATGAGAAGCTAAGTTTCCCTAAGGTAGAGGAGAAAAAGGAGTGGGTGAAGATGAGTTACCTAGAGGGAATTAGAGGATAAACCATGGCCCATGGAAAACCAACCAGAAGCTGTAAGATTCAATGTGTGATTCTTCTTCCACCCATCTTGGGTGGCACAAAGGGTGAGATTAAACAGATTCAAGAACTCATTTTTTTTCTTTTTAAAGTTTTTTCTGTACTAATTTGGGCATGCTTCAATAACTTCAAGTAAAAGAATGTGTAAGTCTGTATGGTGAATAATGTATGTTTGATGTGAGGGCAAAGTACATAAAAGTTCTATGAAAGAGCATGATGAACTTTCTGATCACTGAGTTTGAGACTGTTTCTTTATTACCACCTATGGATGTTGAGGTGAAGCAGAAGCTATGAGGTAGATTTTCCTGGTTTGCTCCTCATGGCAGAAAGATAAGTGACTCTCCTTGAAAAACACACCAATGTGTTGAAGTTGTCTGGTAGGCTACAGCATCCCTATCTAATGAGGCTAAGAGAGGTAAAACAGCTTGCTCCAGAAATCACCCTAAGTGGCTGAACTCAAATCCAAGTCAGCACAAAGTGTATTTAGAACCACATTGTGACTTTTTTTTTTAATTTTTATTTTAAAGATGTGGGGTACAACTCAGGGTTAGGTATACAAATAGTTATCATACAGGTAAAGTTTGGACTTCACTTTGGTCCCTACTTCACCAGATTTAAGATCAGGTATCCTTATTGATGAAGTATGCCCCCCCCCACACCATGGCAGTTTTCCACTACTGCCAATCCCTTTCTTATATTATGAAAATTGTTCAGGGTCTGCTTATGAGTGAGAACATGTGGTACTAAGTACTTTGTTTCTGTGATAGATCACTGAGTACTATAAACTCAAAGTCCATCTAAGCTGCTGTGAAGATCATAATTTTGTCCTTTATGGTTGCATAATATTCCATCATATATATGCACCACATGTTTTTTATCCAGACCACTTTTGGTTGGTTCCATGTTTTTGCTGTTATGAATAATGCTGCAATAAAAGTGTGTGCAGATATATTTTTCAAAGAGTGATTTGAGTTCCTCTGGGTATATTCCAGAATGATGATTGCTGGGTTGTATGGAAGGTCAAGGTTTAGGTCTTTTTTTTTTTTTTTTTTTTTGAGTTGGAGGAGTCTCACTCTGTCACCCAGACTGGAGTGCAATGGCATGCTCCCAGTCACTGCAGCCTCAATCTGCTGGGCTGAGGCGATCCTTCCATCTCAGCCTTCCAAGTAGCTGGAACTATAGGTATGTGCTACTGCACAAGGCTAATTTTTTATTTATTGTAGAGACGAGGTTTCGCGAAATTGCCTGGGTGGGTCTCGAACCCACAGGCTCAGGCAATCCACTGCCCCGGCCACCCAAAGTGCTGGGATTACAGGCTGAGGTACCGAGCCTGGCCAATGTTTAGGTCTTTTAGGAATTGCCACACTGTTTTCCACAGAGTTGTACTAGTTTACAATCTCACCAACAGTGTAGAAGTGTTGTTCCCTTTTCTCCGAATCCTTTTCAACATCTGTTGTTTTTTCAGTTATTGATGATGGCCATCCTGACTGGAGTTAGGTTGTATCTCAGTGTGGTTTCAATTTGCATTTCTTTGATGATTAGTGAAAATGAGCGTTTTTTCATGTATCTGTTGGCCACTCATGTCTACTTTTCAGAAGTGTCTATTCATCTCTTTTGCCCACTTTTTTTTTTTTTTGAGTTGGAGTCTCACTCTGTCGCCCACAATGGAGTGCAGTGGTCGCTCCCAGTCACCGCAGCCTCGACCTGCTGGGCTCCAGCGATCCTTCCACCTCAGCCTTCCAAGTAGCTGGAACTACAGGTGCGTGCCACCATGCCCGGCTAATTTTTGATTTATTGTAGAGATGAGGTCTCACCAAATTGCCCAGGTGGATCTCAAACCCGCGGGCTCAGGCAATCCACTCACCTCAGCCTCCCAAAGCGCGGGATTACAGGCTGAGCCACCGAGCTCGGCTACCCACTTTTTAATAGGGTTATTTGTTTTGTATTTTTGGCAAGTTTGAGTTCCTTGTAGATCCTAGATGTTAGGACTTTGTCAGATATACAGTTGGCAAATATATTTTCCCCATTCTTCTCCCTGCTTTCTCAATGGTTTCTTTTGCTTTGCAGAAGCTGTTCAGTTTGATAGACTCTCTCTTTTTTCTTTTCCTTTTCTTTTTTTCTTTTTTTGAGTTGGAGTCTCACTCAGTCGCCCAGACTGGAGTGCAGTGACATGCTCCCGACCACCACAACCTCGACCTGTTGGGCTCCGGCGATCCTTCCTTCTGCCTCAGCCTTCTGGGTAGCCGGAATTACAGGCACGCGCTACCACACCCAGCTGATTATTTTTATTTTTATTTTTTTATTGTAGAGATGAGGTCTCGCCAAGTTGCCCAGGCGGGTCTCGAACCTCCGGGATCAGGCAATCCACTCACCTCAGCCTCCCAAAGCGCTGGGATTACAGGCTGAGCCACCGAGCCCAGCCTCTCTTTTTTTCTTCCATCACTGTCTTCACAAGCAAGTGAGAAAGCAGAGTAGCTAATTACTGTATTCCTTTGCTTTTGCTTTTATTATTTTTAATTGACACATAATAGTTGCGTGTATTTCTGGGGCACAGTGTGATATTTCAGAACACATATACAATGTGTGTAATGATAAAAACAAGAAAATTAGTGTAGTCATCATCTTGAATATTTATCATTTCTTTGTGCTGGAAACATTTAAAATCTTCTCTTCTAGCTATTTGAAAATATACATTTTTTTGGTCTAAAATTTCTTTCTCAAATACAAAGAAAGTGAAATGCCCTTTTAATATTGGGGAGAAATGGAGTAGATCCTGGACAACTCTAATAGACACAATATTACTTTCTGAGTTTAGGAGAAAGAGGAAGCAAGATGTTTACCTTCAGTTGCCTTGTTATGACCAAGGCAATTTACTGCAAAGGAGATCAATGAGTACCTCTTCTTTCCATTCCACTCCCCTTTCCAAATTGTTATTGTTCTTTATATTCTTAGGTAGTGGTTCTCAAACTTTAGCATGCTTGAGAATAACATAGAGTGCTTGAGAATATACAGGTTGTTGATTGCACCCTGGAATTACTGATCCAAAATGTCTGGGGTGGAGTCCCAAAAAGCTGCATTTCCAACAAGTTTGCAGGTGATGCTGCTGCAGCTGCCTTGAGACCAGCTTTGGAAACTGTTGCTCTGGGGCCTCTTAGTGGTCTCAAATTTGGTCATGCAGTGGCATCACATGGCAATTTAAAAAACGTCAGTTCCTGGACAACACTCATGCCAACTGAATCATAATCTTTGAACTAAGTTACACCTTTGGACTAATTTACACCTATTTTTTCACTCTGTGAGGTTCTCTAAAGAATAACAATAATGAGAGTCCAGGGATCAGTCAAATCACTACATCTTTTTCTGTCTTAATTTTCCTGGCATGTGCCATTTATGATACCACCAAATGACTATTCTTTTTAGTAATAATCTGAGTTATAAAATTTTCATGCTAATGTAGTAAAAGCAGTTATTTGAAATAAGACAGGATTGGATGTAGTTTCAGATCTTCTATTTACATATATGTAAACTGGAGATAGCAATTATTTCACTTAATTTTATGATGATTATACATCCCTTCCATATAGTAAGTGTTTAAGATGTGTTTAAAGTTATGATTTCTTAAAATAGCACAATGATAATGCCATTCTATAATCAAATGTTCCACAAATGCCATTCATTTTGTTTCTGTAACACTAAAAAAAGTTAACACCATAATTATTTGTGGTTAATACCATAATTATTATAGTATATCACATTCTAGAATTGAGGAAAAGATATTGTTTTTGAAATGTGAGATATAGTGATTCTTTTAAAAAATAAAATCAAGGTATTATTAATCGCAAAGTTAACAATGATAAAAGGATGCAGTCTATAGGACTTCAATGACCATATTCTCTTGTTGATAATTTTAGCAGGAGAGTGTGAAATGAGGAAGAAGATATTTTCATGTGAATTTCAAGCCCATGGAGACTCTGAGCGAACAAGTCAATATCATCATCCTCACTTAAAACTGGAGAAACTTGGCTTCTGCAAGTCCACACTAAAGGGTCAAATGCAGGAACTCACCAAAAGTTGTTCACTAGATATGTTTCTAATTGAGGGCAAAACTCAAACTCCTGCTCATTTGTAAGTCAAGTGTTGAAATTAAACTTCAATGAGTTATGGTGGGTTTGAGGTGGGGAGTGAGTCATCAAGGATCACTCAGGCCCATTGCCTATGTCAGGAAGTTAATGGATTATGCCTGCCACACAGGGATGCTGGGCCAAGTAGGTGGCCTGACCTGGTTGGGCTGTGCAGAGTAGAAGTTGCCTTAATACCCAGCTGGGAGCTAGGATTTCACAGCAGTCCTGGAAATTTTCCTCCAAGCAGCTCTGACCCGAGGAAAATGCTGCTTTTGCAAACTGAAAGCCACAAAATTGCCTTTAAAATGAGTTGGTGAGAGCAGCCTACACCTGAGGCTCCCCAGGGAGCAAAAGGAGGATTCTGATGAGAAATGATAGCGGGAGACTGAGAACTTGTCATGTGCTTTACATGACTGACTCAATCTTCACCACTACCTACAGTATAATTATACATAATTTAAATATACTAGCTTGTTTTATATGATTCTGTTATACAGGAGAACTCTGATGCTTTAAAAGGTGAAGAACTTGAATATACTTATTCAGTAAGAGTTGGTGTAGGGATCCAAATCCAGGGTTGTCTGATAGCGAAGACATTTTCTTAAACACTTCATCTGTGCTCCTTAAACTTATATCATTTGAGAACTGCCTGCACTGTGATTGAATTATATATTTTTTCTTTTAGTGTAAAATAACTTTGCCTTATCCTAAGCAATGTTATCTATTACACTGCAGTTTTCATGATTTACTTATGGCTTTTTCCCCTAAGACACAGTACCTTTTTTAAAAATTACCTGTTTCACTCTTAAATTATGATTATGATACATCAAGGAAGCATAGCAATTCAGCATGTAGTTTCTTAAGGATTGTATAACTCTTCAGTATTGTATCTTTCTTCCTTTTTCTCTACATTTCTCCCTCTCTCACTGATTTCCGTTATTCCTTCCTCCTTCCTTTCCCCATTTTCAGGAATCCAGCTATGTCTGTATGGACTTTATTATGCCTCCCACCATCACCACACGCTTTTCTCAGCTTCTTTCTCCAATGCTTGATTGTAAATTAGGTCACCACCTCCCCAGATCTCTATCTCATAGCCTCCAGTATCCTGATAATTTCTTTAAAGAATAAAATGGAAATTTGAGGTAGAAAAAGAGAATAAGGAGAATGACAAAAATAGATAAAATTACAGTTTTTCTATAGGGCCAGGCAATATTGTAAGTTTTTATCACATGATGACTCTTTCAAATCTCACTACAGCTTTATGTAATAACAAGTATTGTCCTATTTTACAGTTGAAAAAGTAGAAACTGGAAGAGGTTGTCTCTTGCCTAAGGTCATCAGCTGGGCCAAGATGTGGACCCAGACCATAATTCTGGATCTCAGAGTTTTAATCTACTTTCTCTAAATTGTATCATTTTTTAAAAAGAGTTCTTTTTAGTAAATTATTTCTACGTTTTAAGAAATCAGTTATTTGTATTTTTCTTGGAAACTCTCCAAAATATTCCTGAAAGAACCTTAGCCTTATTGTGAGACTTGTTTTTATTTCTGAAAGAACTCATGAATGCCCTAACATATGTCAAATTTTCCATTCTGAAACTCTACCAAAGTCTCTAACCTTACAAAAGAGCATTCATTTCCAAACATAGTATAGGAAAAGTTTTATATTTATATAACTTAAAATAGGTTCTTTCTGTTTCAAATATGGAAGTCAAGAGCTAAGAATGTATGTGTACCATAAAGTTCTTTATTATGGTTTGATTCATAATTCAAAACACTGAATCTCTGTGAATATAAATCAGTCTCTGACTCATTGCATTGCTAGAAAACCAACCATGAAAGGAAGAAGCAAAATTCTGACTAATTATTTCTTAAAAATGAATGAAAACAACACAACAAATAAATTTGATTCGATCTTATATCAGAGAGAAAGGCTGGTAAACTGTCATAACCACGGCTTTCGAAATTAGGAAGATTTCGATTAACACCTGGCCACTTATAAATTATGGGAGATATCATTACCAGCCACAGTTCTTTGTTTACCAAATTGGCTTAAGGCATGAGAGGAATGTGGGAAAAAATGTTTAGGAAGTCCATTTAACACTTTGGCATGTAGAAGGAATTTAATGCTACCCTATTCTACAACTTTTCTTCTTATCCATCACTAACAAAACTGACTCCTTCAGAATTCATATTCCTTAAACTCCAAGGCTTAAATAAAAACCTGCCAAGTGTCAAAGTATTTAACTTTTCCTTAGACAAATGTTTGTTCTTTAAATTTGAAGACACCCCAGGAATTTCCTTTTGTCAGATTCTTATTCTGTAAATTCTCAATCTAGAAACTTTAGAATCAATTATAGCAGTTCATCAAAACAATCCAATCCTTTGTTAGGAAGTGTAGAATTATTAGTGATAATTAAATTGATAACATCCAGCAACATATGTATTTTTTCTTTGTACCTCCACTCACATGGGGTCTTTCATTTCCTTATATTTGTCCTCTGTTTGCTCATTTTGCTCATCTCCTCCATCATTCACACTTCCCGAACTGTCTAATGTATTTCGCTTTAGCTTGTATTTTTCTTCTTCCCCTAGCTCTGAACCACCTACTTTCTTTCTGCCATTCTCCCATTCTTTCTCATTAATTTCCTCAGAAATGCATCCGGCAGAGACAGGGAAAGGAATGAAGGCAATTGTGGAAGTAATAACCATATTTTCTTAAGTTGATTTGGGAAAGTGTTGAGGAATGTGAATCAAAATTTATATATTGATATATTTTCCACTTTCATATTTCAGTTACTTGTACCTTTGCCTCATGCTATTCTGCCCTTTAGTCTGTGAACTCTTGAGTACATTTTAATTGTATATCTATAACTCACAATATTTGACATGGAAAATCTAACCCCAGTTCTTCACTCAATCTTAGAGGCCCACATTGCCTTCTTTGTCATGAATGCCTCAGCTGGATGAGTGGAGCGAGTCACATGACCCTACCTCTACCCACTGGTGGTTGGATCAGAGACAAAGCTTGCACTCAAGCAGGATTTATTCTATTCTTTCTCCAAGGAACTTGAAATCCAGTTACACCTTGTTCAGTCAAGCTCTCTTTTGAAATCAGAGGTGATGTGAAGCCAAGTCTAGGGCAGCCTTGTTTGGCCATGTGTTGACAGAGCAGAATACAGCAGAGGGAATTAATTATGAAGAAATGTG
>NW_007079764.1:0-2489 GCF_000164805.1 Carlito syrichta | reverse complement strand
AAGGGAGGGGAGGGGGAAGCAGAGGGAGGTAGAAGGGAGGGGAGGGGGAAGCAGAGGGAGGTAGAAGGGAGGGGAGGGGGAAGCAGAGGGAGGTAGAAGGGAGGGGAGGGGGAAGCAGAGGGAGAAGGAAAGGAAGGAAACTAGAGATGAAATGTTACATTGTCCTCTGAAGAGCACAGCTGTCTTCAATTCAATATTGTTTTATGATTTAGTCCCAGGCTCAGGTGAGGCCAAACTGACTTTTCAGCACTTGGATCTCCTGAAAACCTCTGGATTTTGTTTAAGCTACTCTGTAAGGATCATGTCCCTTATCCCAGGCAATTTCTGAAAGAAGTGGCATTAGATACAGAGATGACAAACCTGTAGATTTGGTTCACATAAGTTTCTATCCCTGAAGAATCATGTTAGAAAAATATGATACCATTTTATCAAAGTCGCTTTGACACATTGGCAGTAGGTTTTGTGAAATATTTAGGCTCGTATGTAGCAATTCTCAAGTTAAAACTAAATTGGACTCCTTAGTAATTCCGTAACCAGAAATTGATATCTCCATCCCCAAAAAATGATAACATCGGATAAAAGGGCCAGAATCTGAGAGGTGAAGAAATAATTTTAAATGTATGATCTGGACACAGACTAAGCTAGGTACAAGTCCCAGCTGTACCACTTACTAACTAAGATTTGAGGCAATTTATTTAATGGCACTTGGACTGTTTCCTTTATTGTTAAACTGACATGACAGTACCTTTTAGGTGAGGATTATGAAGGAAAAGAACAAAAAAGAGAAAAAATAAAGAGGAAAGAAAAAAAGAGCACAAGAAGAAAGATTGAGGTGAAAGAAGAAAATAAGATGTTTCATTTTAATTGTTTATGTGTCAGCTCACTCTAAATCTAAACCTTATAAAATGAGGTATAGATATGAAGGCATTTAATCCAAACAACATTTTGAAGGAGGAGGTATGATTCTTCACCTTCACTATTCATCTTTTTGGAGACTTCTTTCTGTTTTTTTTTTAATCCCTGCGCTAGTTATTCCATTTTTTACATTAGTTCATGTTTTTACCTTTGATAGTATAGAAATAGGTCGTTCATAGTTATGACTAATAATTCCTCAATGACCCTATTTGAATGCTTTGAGCACTCTGAATTTTATCTCAAATTTGAAAATAAATATTTTTATATGTCCCGACCAGCGGGACAAGTAAAACGTGGGCACGAGGAGGACTACCTGCTGCTGGTGAAAAGAGAGAGAGAGACCAAGAGAGAAAGAGACAGGAGACACGCAGAATGGAGGCAAGACAGTGTTCTGATCAAGCCTCCAAATTTTATTGTAGGCGATTGCTTATATACATAGCAAAGAGGGGCGGGCTGAAATAGGGCATGTGGCGGCTTATGATAGGAGGAAGAGTAGTGGGTGGTATGAGGAGAGGAGGTGGGAGGGGTGTTGTGGTTTGGCGCGCGCGGGCTTTTTGGAGGACAAAGAAGAAGGCTTATATGAGATGATTGCTATTTTCAAAATGGCTCCCAACATGGAAGGAATCTCAGTGTTCAGCAATAGGAGATTGGCTGGAAAATTATGCCATGGGCATCCAAGGGAGGCCAGCACAAAGCCATTCAAAACGGTGACTCTCCTGACAGAATCACACCCCAGTCCCCGCTCTCACAGCCCCATGCACCCCTCGCACATTTATTTTATTTAATTTCTTTGATGCTTTTCTGTATCCCTCATTGGACACTAAGCTCAGTGAAGGCAAGGACTCCTTTCTGTTCATCGTTCTGTTCATTGAGGTCCTGGAACCAGGTATGTGCTCAATAAATCGTTGCTACGTGAAAAAAAAAATTATCTACACCACATTGATTTAAGCATCCATTACAAAATTTTTGAATATCCTTTAATCTCCTGGAAAATGCCAGATGATTAAATTGTATATTTTATTAGTAACTGCAGTGATTTCCCTTCAAGTCTTGAAATCCTCAAAATTATAGTCAACATAAATTTAAGCTAGAAGGTGATAAAATGGCATGCAAGAATAGTATATTCTTAATAATTTTGTATGAGTCATTTAAAATAAAGTGTGTGAGATTGTACAAAACTGCCTTACATTGCATGAAACTAAAAAATTGAATCAAAGTATATTACATTAAAATATCTACATCAAATTTCCAGATTGTTACACAACTTTATACAAGTATATTGAAAAAATGGGTAATTTCCACTTCCTTAATCTAAATATTAATGTATCAATGAATTTCTTTGAAATTATTTTCTTAATTGGCTTGTTTTATTCACTAAGTCAAAAATATTATTTATTTTGTTGTATACAAACAGTATCATACAGTTCTGCTCATTTTCTTACTTTGTAATAGGTACCATTCTTTTCCTTTTAGTAAATTTTCTCTTAAACATGTTTTAACTTTTTATTCATGAGATAAATTTGTCAATGTCTTTGTTCTATTTTCTGAGTTCATCACTTGTTTTTCCTGTTTTT
>NW_007079763.1:8155-10612 GCF_000164805.1 Carlito syrichta | reverse complement strand
TGTTATGTGTGCTCAGTGACTGCCACTCTTTGGTGATGGGTGCCCCAATTCCTGTCACTCTATGATGGGTGACCCAAAGATTAGCCCTTTTCTATGATTCCTGTTCTAGTAACTGCTCACTTTTGTGGTGTGTCCCACAAAAATGCCTGTGCAAAATGCCACAGTGACTGATTCTCCTCTGTGATTGGTGACACAGTTACTACATTTACTCTATGATTGATGTCTTAGTGATTGGGTTTCCTACATAATGGGTCCCTCATTGAGTAGTCCTCCTGCAGTATGGGTATCCTAGTGACTGTGCCTACTCAGTAATGTGTGCTCCACTGCCTGGCCATCCTTCTTAGCATGTTCGTGGTGAAGAGCCCTCCTCTGTGATGAGTGTCCCACTAACTGTGTCTCCTCCTTAATCAGCACTCAATGACAAGCCCCTTTTTTGTTATGGGTGTTCAAGTTACTGACACTCCTCATTGAAGTGTGCTCCAGTGACTGGCCATAATCTGTTATTGGTGCCACAGTAACAAGTCCTCTGTGTTGGTGTCTCCGTAACTAACTCTCCTCTGTGAGGGGTGCCCAAGTGACTGGCCCACCTCTGTGATGGGTGCTCCAGTGATTGGCTCTCTTTTGTGAAAAATGCTCTAGTGACTGATCCTCTTCTATGACCGGTACCCCAGTGACTACACTTCCTCTGTGATCACTGCCTCAGTGACTGGGTTTCCTACAGAATGAATGGAGCAGTGGCTAGCCATCCATCTTTATTGGTGCTCCAGTAACTGTGCCTGTGCCTCCTTGGTGATTTATACCCCATTTACTGGTCCTTAACATAGGCTCTAGTGAGAATCCTCCTCTCTAATGGGTTTTCCAGGAACTAGTCCTCATCCATACTGGGTGGTGCAGTGGCAAGCCCACCTTTATAATTAGTACCCCTGTGACTTGACCTTCTCTGTGATTGGTGCCCCAGTGACAGGCATTTCTCTGTGATGTTTGCCCAGTGACTGACTCTCCTCTATAATGGGTGCCCAAATGACTGGACCTCCTCTGTGATGTAGGTCCCAGTGACTGACTCCTCTCTATAGTTGGTGCCCAATTAACAGGTCATCCTTTGTTTTCAGTGCCACAGTGACAAGCCACACTCTGTGTGGGTGTCTCAATGAGTAGCCCTACGCTGTTCTTGATTCCTCTATGACTATCACACCACTGTGATTGATGCCCCAGTGAATGGCCCTCCCCCGTTATGGGTGGCTCACTGACTGCCCCTGTTTTGTGATAGTTTTCCCAGTGACGAATGGCTCAATGACTGTTCTCCTTCGTGATTGTTGACCTAGTGACTGGGTCTCTTCTGTGCTCATGTCTTATGTGCCTGGCTCTCCTCTGTGATGACTACCTCAGTAACTATCACTCTTTTGTGTTTGGTGTCTCATTGATCGGTCATTCTGTTATCAATGGTCCAGTGAATGGCTCTCCACTGTAACTTATGCCTCAGGAACTGACTTTCATCTCTGATGAGTACCCAAGTTACTGGTCTCCTCTGTGATGGGTGCACCTGAGACGTGCCCTCCACTCTTAGTGGTGTACCAGTGACTGGGCTACTCTGTGATTAAGGCCCCAGTAAATTGCTCTCCTCTGTGATAGATGTCACATTGACTAGTTCTCTTCTCTAATGGGTGTCCCAGGGACTAACTGTAGTCTGTGATGGGTTCTCATATGATTAGCCTTCTTCTGTGATGGTTACCACAGTGACTGGCCTTATTCTGTGGTAGGCGTCACAATGACCGGGCCTCCTCCATAATGGGTTCCCTTGTGACCTGCTCATCTCTGTGGGGGGGGGTTCAGTGACTGACCCTCCTTCAAAATTGCTTCACCAGTGATTCTACTCAGTCAGTGATGGGTGCCTTAGTGACTGGTCCTCCTCTGTAATGGGTGCCCCAGTGATTGGACTCCCATATAATGAATGCTCCAGTGACTGGTTGTTCTCTATGATGGGTGCCCCGCTTCTAGCCTTTCTCTGTGATGGGTGTGCCCAAGACTGGTCCTCCTCTGTGACTTGTGCTTTAGTGGTTGAACCTCCTCTGTGACCAGTGACCCAGTGATTAACCTTCCTTTTTTATTTTTTTGAGTTGGAGTCTCACTCTATCTCCCAGGGTGTTCCAGTGACTGTCTTTCTTCTGTGATTGGTGCTCGAATGCCTGTCCCCCTTTTGTAATGAGTGTTCCCATGACAATGCCTCCTCTTTGTGGATGCCCCAGCGACAGTCCTTCCTTTTTAATGTGAGTCCCAGTGTTGGGCCCTTCTTAAGGATTGGTGTTCCACTGAGTGGACCACCTCTGTAATGCATGACTTTATTACTGGTCCTCCTTTGTGATGGCAGCCATGTTAACTGGTCCTCCTCTGTGATCACTGCATCAGTGACTGCCACTCCTTTGTGATGGTAGCCCTAGTGTCTGGCACTCTTGATGAACA
>NW_007079763.1:4918-7964 GCF_000164805.1 Carlito syrichta | reverse complement strand
GATTGTCCCTCATCCATAATGGTCACCCCATTGATTAGTGCTTTTCTGTCATAGGTGTTCCTGTGATTGGACTTTCTCTGTGATTGGTTCTTCAATGACTATTCAACCTCTTTGGTGTGCTCTACCGTACTAACCCTCTTCCATGATGGGTGTCTTAGTAACTGTTTCTTCTCCAAAATGGTTGCCCCATTATTGGTGCCTTAGTGCATAGGCTTCCTCTATAATATTTGCTTTACTGACTGGGCCTCTTCTCTGATTAGAGCTCAAATGATTGGCCTCCTCCTCTGTGTAGACTGTTACTATTACAGGGCCTTCTCCACAACTGGTGTCACAGTGACTAGCTTCCCTTTGTGATAGATGCCCCAGTGACTGGGTCTCTTCTATAATATGTTCCTCGGTGGCTGGCCTCCTTTGTAAAAATACCCCAGTGGCTGATTCTCCAACTTGATGGGTACTGCACTGTTTTTGCCTCATCTGTGACGGCTACCCCAGTTAATGGTCCTACTTTGTGATTGGAGCCCCAGTGACTTAGCCCCTTGCAACATGTACTCCAATGACTGACCCTGCTTTACAATGGGTGACTCACAAACTGACCCTTGTATGTGATGCGTGCCTTAGTCACTGGTTCTCATTTGTGATAGCTGTCCTAGAGACTGGCTCCTCTCTCTGATAGGTGCCCCTTTGACTGGCCCACATCTGTGATGGGTATCCCAGATTCTGGGGCTTGTCTATAATGGGAGATGCAGTGACTGGTTGGCATCCTCCATATTAGGTACTCGATTGACTTGGCCTTCTCTGTGATTGATACCCCAGCACTGGGCATACTACAAATTTTCTTGTCAGGGATTAGCCCTCCTTTGTGGTGGATGGCCCTCCTCTATTATTGATACTCCAGTTACTTGGCTTCCTTCTTGATTTCTGCCTCAGTGATTGTTCCTCTTTCAAACCGGGTGCCAAAGTAAACAGCTCTCATCTGTGATGGGTGTTTTAGTAACTGGGTCTGCTCTGTGATTGGTACCGGAATAACTTCCCCCCGCCCCAAATGGTAGCTTTGGTGACAAGCAATTTTTTTTTATTCGTGTCCCAGTTACTGGGCCTTCTCCATAATGGGTGCCCTGGTGACTGACTCATTTTTGAGGGGTGTCCCAGTGAGAGGGCCTGCTCCAAAAAGGTGCTGTAGTGACTGTGTCTCCTTTGACACCCTAGTGAGTAATCTTTAAATATGATGGGTACTTAGTGACTAGCTCTCCTCTGGGATGAGTTTGTCTGTGACTGAGACACTTCCATTTTGGTTGCTACAATGAATGGTCCTATTCTGTGATAGGCACCCCAATGACTACCCATGCTCTTTGATGTGTGCGTTGGTGACTGACTCCTCTCTGATAAATGTCCCATTGACTAACTTTCCTTTGTAATAGATCACCCAGTGACCGGGCCCTCTCTAAAATGGGTTTCCTAATGACCAGCCCTCATCTGTGAGGCGTTCTTCCATGACGGAACCACCTTTGTGACTTATGGAAAGTGACTGGTCCTACTTTGTAATGAGGGCCCAGCCCCAGTAAAAGCCCCTAATCTGTGATGGCTTTCCCAGTGACTGACTCTCCACGTGGTATGTCTCAGTGACTGTAGCTGTTCTCTGTGTTTGGTGCCTCAATAACTGTTTCTCCTTTTTGACTAGTGCTACAGTGACTGGCCATTATCTGTGATGGATACACCAGTGACTGGAATCTTCTGTGATGGGTGATCCAGAGATTTCCTTCCACTATCATGGGTGTCCCAGTGATTAGGCTTCATCTGTGGTCTGTGTCCCAATGACTAGATCCTCTTTTATATTTGTGACCCATTTACCAGGTCTCCTCTATGATGGGTGCCCTAGTAACCCAGGCTTCTCTGTGATGAGTGCCCCAGTGACTGGGCCTCCTCTGTGATGGGTGCCACAATGACTGACCCTCCTCAGTGAAAATTGTCTCGGTTACTATCTCTCCTCTGTGTTGTGTGCTTTGTTAACTAGTCCTTATCTGTGATGAGAGCCACTGTGACCGTGCTTCCTTCTAATGGGTGCTGCAAAGACTAATCCTCCTCTGTAATATATGTGCCAGTGACTGTGCTTCGTCTGTGTTGTGTGCCCCAAGTGAGTAACCCTCATCCATAAAGGATGCCTTAAACAAGATCCCCTTTGTGATGAGTGTCCCAATGACTGACTATCTTCTGTGGTAGTGGCCCCACTGACTGGGCATCTTCCATAATGTTTGCGTGAGTGACTGACCCTCTTAAGTAATGGGTTTCTCAGTTTCTGATCTTCCTCTGTGATGGGTGTCCCGGTGACAGATCCTTTTTTGTGACTGGTGCCCAGGTAACCGGACTTTCTCTATTATGGGTGCCCTAGTGACTGGGCGTCTTCTGTGATTAGTGCCCCAGTGTCACTCCCTCTGCCTTAATGTTTGCTCCAGTGATTATCCCACCTCTATGAAGGTTGTCCTAAATACAAGTTCTTCATAATGAGTGATCCAGTGACTGACTCTCCTATTATGAGTGTCACAGTGACTAGCCCTCTTCTGTGTTGTGTTCATACGTAGCTACCTCTTCTTTGTGAGGGTTCCCTCTCATCTGGGTCGCATCTGTGATGGGCACCAGAGTCATCGCCCCTCCGTTATTGGTTGCACAACGACTGCCCCTCTACTGTGATGGTTTTCCTAGGGACTGGTTATACTGTATGATGGCTGTCAAAATGTCTAGCCATTCACTATGATGGCTGCTAAAGTGACTGCCCTTCCTCTGTGATAGATATTTAGCGACTACACCTCCTCAATGTTGGATCACTAGTGATTGTCCCTCCTCTGTGAAAAATACCTCAGTGAGTGATCCTCCTCTGTGATTGGTGTCAATGTTACTAGCTTTTCTCTGTGTTGGATGTCCTAGTGATTAAACCTCTTCTGTAATGATTACCCCAGTGACTATCTCTTCTCGGTGATATGTACCTCAGTCATTAGCCTTCTGTTATTAAATATATCTCAGTGGCTGATTCTTCTCTGTGTTGGGTGTCCCA
>NW_007079763.1:2443-4422 GCF_000164805.1 Carlito syrichta | reverse complement strand
CAGTGACAGAGCTTCCTCTGTGATTAGTACCCAGTGTCTGGTCCTTCTCCACAATGATTTCCCCAGTAACTAGCCTGCCTCTGTAATGAGTGTTTCTCTTACTGGGCCTACTTAATACTGGGTAACCTAGTGATTAGGCTTCCTTTGTGATGGGTGTCCCTTTGATTGGGCCTCCTCCATAATGTTTACTCAGTTATTGGTCCTCCTCTGTGATTTGTGACTCAGTGACTGATTTTTATACATGACTAGTGCCCCAGTGACAATCCCTCTTTTGGGATGAGTGTCTTGGTGACTGGGCTTCCTCCCTTTTGGGTATTGTAGGCATTGTGTTTCTCGGTGAGTGCTGCTGCCCAAAGAATATCCCTCATCCATAATAGATGCCCTAGTGACTAACTTTGCTCTTGCTGGCTGCTCCAGTGACAGGCTGTCTTCTGTAATGGATGTTGCATTACTGGCTCTCCACTGTGATAGTTGCCCTAGTGACAGGCCATAATCTATAATAGGTACCACAGTTACTGGCCTTCTTCTGTGCTGGGTGCTCCAGTGATTGGGCCTTCTCTGACATTGGTGCTTCCATGACCATCCCTCCATCATAATTGTTGACCCTGTGACAAGCTTTCAACTGTTATAGATGTCATAGTGACTAGCCTTCTTCTGTGTTTGATGTACCAGTGACTAATCCTCCTCTGTTAGGTGTGTCCCCTTGACTGACCCGCTTCTGTGATAGGTACCTCAATAACTGGCCCTTCTCTGTTATGGGTTCCCAAATTACTGAACCTCCTCAGTGATGGGTGACATAGGGATTTATCTTCCTCTGTGATCTCTGCCTGTGTTATGTTCTCTACTCTGATGGCTGTTAAAGCAACTAGCTGTTATCTGTGATGGGTGCGCAGTGAATAAAGTACCTCTGTGATGGGAGTTCCAGATACTAGTTCTCTTTTGTGATAGCTGTCCCTCTGACAGCCTCTCCTCTGTGATTTCTGCCCCAGTCATTTGTCCTCCTGCGTGATGGTTGCCCCAGTGACTGGGATTCTTTTGTTTTGGGGACCCCAGTGACTCACTTTCCTCTGTGTTTTTTGCCTCAGTGACTACTTCCTCTGTGTTTCATACTTCAATAACTTGCCCTCTGGCCCTCCTCTGTGATCGATTTGCCAGTGACTGGCTCCCCTCTGTAATTGGCACACCAGTGACTCATCCTCATCTGTGATAAGTACCAAAATGAATAGTCTCCTCTGTGATGAGTGCCTCAGTGACTGGACCTTCATTCATACCGGTGACCCAGTGAACATCCACTTCTGGTATGGTTTTTCAGTAACTGGACCTCCTACATAATTGGTTTCCCACTGGCTAGCACTCCTCTGTGATGGGACACTTCTCACTGGCTATCCTCTGTGAAGGGTCTCCCAGTGACTAGCTGTTTTCTGTGATAGATGACCCATTGACTGAGGCTTCTTTATAATGAGTGTCTCAGTGACTTGAACTCCTCTGTGATTGAGGCACCAGTGACAAACCCTCCTCTATAAAAAAAATATCTTATTGCCTGATCCTCTTTGTGATGGGTGTCCTTATGACTGATTTTCCTCTGTAATCGCTGCTGTAGTAACCAAGTCTCTTACATACTGGCTACCAATGTGACTAACTTTCCTCCATTATGGATGCACCAATGGCTGGGTCTTCTTTGTGGTTGGTGTCCCAGTGACTGGCCCTCTTTCATTATGGGTGCTCCACTGCCCAGAACTCCTCTGTGATTGAGTCTCCTCCTCCTTACTGATAGTCTCAGTGGCAAACTTCCTGTGCTGGATTTCTAGTGACTGGAGCATCTTCTTTTTGGTTGCCCCAGTGACTAATGCTCCTTTGTAATGTCTGAGTGATTGGGTTTCCTTCATAATAGGTGTTTCATTGACTGGACCTCCTTTGTTCTTAGTGCCCCAGTGACTGGTCTTCCTCCAAATTGAGTGCCACAGTGAATAACCCTCCTC
>NW_007079763.1:0-1858 GCF_000164805.1 Carlito syrichta | reverse complement strand
TGACGGTTTCTCCTCTGTGATGGTTTCAAAAGTGACAGTACCCTCTTTGAGTACATTCTCCAGTGACTGGGCCTCCTCCATAATGGGTACAACACTGACTGGCTATTTTCCATTATGTGTGCCCCAGTAACAGGCCCTGCTCTGTAATTTTTATCCTGGTAACTAGCCTTCCATGGTAATTTTTTCCCCATTATTAGTCCTCCTCTGGGCAAGTTTTTTTTTTTTCTGTGAGGAATGGCCCTCCCAATAATGGGTTCCCCAGTGCTGGACCTCTTATGCTATGGGTGACACAGTGACGTGTCCTCCTTTGTATTGGGTAGTAACATGAATAGCCCCTCTCAGTGAAAAATGTCTCTGTGAATGGCCCACCTCTATGATTGGTGCTCAAGTGACTGGCCCTCCTCTGTTATGGGTGCCCCTCTGACTGCACGTACTCTATAAAGTCTGCCACAGTAACTAGACCCCCTCTGTGATGGTTGCCACAAAGACTGAGCCTCCTCCAAAATAGGTGATCCAGTGACTGTCCTTCCTCCATCATGGGTGCAACAGTGATTTGTCCTCCTATATGATTGGTGCCAGAGTAACTTATGCTCCTACATAATATTTTTACCAGTGACTATCCCTCCTCTGTGATTAATGCCCCACTAAATGCACCTATTCAATATTGAGTTCCCTAGTGACAAGCCTTCCTTTGTGATGGATGTCCCAAATACTGGCCTTCAGATGTGATGTTCCCAGTGACTGCCTTTGGTTTATGTTAGAGATCCAGCAACTTGGTCTTCTCCGTGGTTGGTGTCCCATTGATTGGACCCCTGCTGTGATGGGTGCCACAGAGACAAACTCTTTTGATATGGGTGTCCAAGTGACAAGGCCTCCACTGTGATGAGTGTCACAGTGACTGGCCCCCATGCATAATGGATGCTTCAGTGCCTAGGCATCCTCTGTGATAGGTGCCCAGTGACAGACTTTCATTGAAATAGTGTGCCATTTTGTCCAGTTGTTTTGTCTTCGATGTTCTAGTAATGGGGACATATCTGTAATTGGTGTCGCAGAGACCAGACCTCCTATGTTCTGAAAGCTTCAGTTACTGACTCTCCTCTCTGATGGGTGTCCCAGCGTTTGGTTTTACACTGTGATAAGTGCCCCAGTGTCTCGGTTTCCTCTACAATGGATGGCCAGTGACTGGACCTCACATGTGATAGGTGCCTAAGTGATTGGCTCTCTTCTGTGATGGGTGCCCTAGTAACTGGTCTTCCTTTGTGATTGGGACCCCAGTTATGTGTTCTCCTCTGTGATGAGTGCCTCAGTCACTATATATTCTCTGTGCTTGGTGTCACAGTGACTGGCCTTCCTCTGTTATTAGTGCTCCAGTTACTGGCCCTTCTCTGTAAATGATGACCCAGTGACTGGTTCTCATCTGTGAAGGCAACCAAAGTGATTAACTTCCTTTGTGAAGGGTGACCCAGTGACTGGTCAACCACTCTTATGGTTGATCAAAAGACTGCCCCCCTCTGTGATGGTAGCTCCAGTAAAAGGTCCTCCTTTTAAATTGGTTTCCCAGTAACTAGCACTATTATGTGATGGGGCCTCCTTTGAATGGCTTTTCTCGATGAAGTGTGTCCCATTGGTAAGCTCTCCTCTGTGATAAATTACCCATTCACAAAGCCTCCTCTATAATGGATGTCCCAGTGACTGGCTCTCCTCTGTGATGGGTGCCCCATTAATAGACCTTAATTTGTGAAAAATACTCCAGTGACTGATCCTCTTCTGGGATGGGTGCCCCAGTGACTAGCTTTAATCTGTAACCCTTCCATCTTGACGGGTCTTCTACATAATAGGTGTCCCAGTGACTAACCCT
>NW_007079762.1:2034-2955 GCF_000164805.1 Carlito syrichta | reverse complement strand
CTGGCCGCCCCCCAGGCGGGTGCAGGGCGGGAAGAGGCGGACCCCCACATGGGCATCCCACGGGCCGGGGCTTGGCCAGAGAGACACTGCGCGGGGTCGGTGGGCACCGGGCAACGGGCCTGGGTTGGGCTCTGCCCCTCCCTCCTCGCAGACGCAGACCACACCGTGTTGCGGCCGGCCCCTGCTGGGCTGAGCCCGCTAGCTGCCTGCCGGCTGGCCCTGCCCTGAACCCAGGTCTGAACCAAATGGCCTCAGGGGCCGAGTGCCTTCCCACGGCAAAAAAGCCATCCACCCCGCCCACCCGGTGCAAAGGGCTCTCCCCAGCCTGCCGAGGGGCAGGGGTGACCACGATAAGGTCTGCAGAGCTCGGAGGCCCAAGAAGGCAGCGGGCTGACTTGCCCCAGGCCCCGGGCAGGCCCAGCTGGGGCCCCAGCATGCCACCCTGGGTGCACCGTGCGCCCGTCAGTCAGGCCGGTGCCCCCGGGGGTGGCCAGTACTGAGGGCCACTGTCTAGCCCTCGGAGAAGCCCACTCCAGGAGGCCTAGGCTGGGCCGGCTGCAGGGTGCCCGGGGGCCTGGTCACGACCCAGGGCCCTTGGAGCCAGGAGGGCATCCCCGGGGGCCTCGGCTCCTGGGTAAACATTAATGGACTCGATCACAGCAGGTCATGTGCGTGCTCCGGGATCTTTGACCCGCAGCTGCTCCCGCCCGCATCTCCTCCCCACAGGTGCCCCCTCACCACCCACACAGGTAGGAGCCGCCGGAGGACCCCGGGACCTGAGCCCTGGGGGCCGGGAGGGAGTCCAGAGGCCTCCTCCCATGGAGCGGGCGTCAGGCGGAGGGCGGAGGCGGTGGAAGCCGCAGGGACCGCGTCCGGGGGTGGGGAGGGGGCACCCACTGCCCCAGCCTCCCCGGCATCCCC
>NW_007079762.1:0-1438 GCF_000164805.1 Carlito syrichta | reverse complement strand
GACCATCCTGCCCCCGCTCCACGCCTCCACTCCCAGCCTCCCCCCATCGTCTCCCTCCGTGCCCCCTCTCAGCCCTCCCCAGGCCCCTCCACACCCCTCCGGGCAGGGCCAGACAGGCTGCAGCCCCTCCTCACAAGCCCCTCACGTGGCAGCCCCTCCCTTGCCTGTGCCCACCTGGGGGGAGGGTTTCTGGACACGCCCTACTCGACTCTGACCCCTGCAGGGACCTCCAGTTCTGCCCCTGTCTCAGAGGAGGGGGCCGCAGACCCCTGGGCCCTCCCTGAGCTGAAGAGCAGTGGCCGGTCTCGGAGAGGTGGGTCTCGGGGTGGGAATGGCAGGCAGGCCCCTGCCTTCCCAGGTCTGGGGGAGAGAGCAGGGCCACAGGGCCCCCACCCTGTGGGTCCCCCCAGAGAGACCCTTGTCCCTCAGCCTGGAGGTCTGCCTGTCGTGTGGCGGACAGCCACCCCGCCCCATCTGCTCCCTCCTTCCCGCCCGTGCATGTGCTTCTGGGGGCCCTGAAGAGCCAGAGAGGGGAGGGCCACACCTGCCTGCGGGTTATGGAAGGGGAGGAAATGGAGGGACAGGGAGGTGTGGCCATCCTGGGGACAGCGGGGAAAGGGGCCTGGAAGGGATGGGGCAGGTCGAGGACCAGCGGCGAACAGCCGGGCCGTGTCCCCAGAGCTCAGTGTGGCGGGCAGGCTGCGCCGGGTGGCCATTGGCCTCCTCAAAGCCTGTGGGATCCTGGGCAACCTCTACCTCTTCATCTGCTCCCTGGACATTCTCAGCTCTGCCTTCCAGCTGCTGGGCGGTGAGTGGCCAGGCGGGCGCAGGGCAGGCGCGGTGCCGGCTGGGCCGTCAGCCCCACGGCCTCAACGTGCCTCCTTTGTGAGTGCAGGCAAGCTGGCCGGAGACATCTTCAAGGACAGCGTGGTGCTGTCCAACCCCGTGGCCGGACTGGTCATCGGCGTGCTGGTCACCGTCCTTGTGCAGAGCTCCAGCACGTCCTCCTCCATCGTGGTCAGCATGGTGGCCTCGAATCGTGCGTGCACCCCCTCCCGGGCAGGGCTGGGGACAGGGCAGGGCAGGCGGAGGCTGACTTGGCCTCCCCGCAGTGCTGACTGTCCAGGCGTCTGTGCCCATCATCATGGGCGTCAACGTGGGCACGTCCATCACCAGCACCCTGGTGTCCATGGTGCAGTCGGGGGACCGCGACGAGTTTCAGAGGTGGGTTGGGCAGGAGGATGGGGCCGGCGGTGCAGGGCGGCCACAGCCGGGGTGGCCACGGCCCCGGCAGCCCCACGGTGTGCTCCGTGCAGGGCCTTCAGCGGCTCGGCGGTGCACGGCATCTTCAACTGGCTCACGGTGCTGGTCCTGCTGCCTCTGGAGAGCGCGACCGCCGGCCTGCAGAGGCTCAGCGAGCTGGCTCTGGGCACCGCCA
>NW_007079761.1:63781-67597 GCF_000164805.1 Carlito syrichta | reverse complement strand
GCGCAGACATGCAGGGGTCCGAGGAGCGCGGCAGCCCCTCTGGCAGGGGCTGGCCCTCGGTGGCCCCGGGGAGCCACAGAGCTGTGGCAAAGCTGTCCGGCTTGGGCGAGCCTCACCTGCCAACCCCTGACTCTTGAGCACTGCCCTGTAAAGAGCACATGCAGCCACACAGATTAACATGAAGTGGGTTTTGCCATCCAAGCTGGTGGTTCCCCTGCCGCCACTGCGGGTCAGTGCTGTGCGTCAGTCCAACTGCAGGTCCAGTGTTCTTCCCAACTTCTGAACATTTTCTGATGTGTCACCAAAGTTGGAAAAAACGGTTCACCTTTGGTAACACGCATCACTCACTACCTAGGTTCAGCACTTCGCTTTTGCAATATTGGATTCATCTGTATTTTCTTTCTTTTTTTTTTTTTTTGAGTTGGAGTCTCACTCTGTCGCCCAGACTGGAGTGCAGTGGCCGCTCCCGGCCACCGCAGCCTGACCTGCTGGGCTCTGGCGGTTCTTCTGCCTTAGCCTTCCAAGTAGCTGGAATATAGGCATGCGCTACCATGCCCGGCTGATTTTTTTGATTTATTGTAGAGATGAGGTCTCGCCAAGTTGCCCAGGCGGGTCTCGAGCCACCGCAGCCTCGACCTGTTGGGCTCAGGCAATCCACTCACCTCCGCCTCCCAGGGCGCGGGATTACAGGCTGAGCCACTGAGCCCGGCTGATCTGTATTTTCTGACACAATCCCAGGGAATTGAGCAAGAACTATTGCCCTGCAAATACCAGCTTTCCTCTAGCTGACTGGCAACAAAACGTGTGAAAATAAGATGCAATATTTAGGTTGAGGCGAGAGGACTGCCTGAGTCCAGGGGTTCAAGACCGGCCTGGGCAATTTGGCGAGACCGTGTCTCTACAATAAATAAGAAAATTAGCCAGCATGGTGGTGCATGCCTGTAGTTCCAGCTACTTGGTAGGCTGAGGCGGAAGGATCGCTGGAGCCCAGCAGGTCGAGGCTGCGGTGGCCGGGAGCATGCCATGCACTCTAGCCTGCGCGACAGAGTGAGACTCCAACTCAAAAAAAAAAAAAAAAAGGTGCAGTAGTTACTGTGGAGTGTTGGTCTCAGCACTTATGTGACACTCCCAGGCCTTGATCTGAACCCCCAAGGCGAGAGATGGGAAGACTCTGCAGACGGACGACGGCCAGGGCGTGCGTAAGGAAACTCCCACCCACAGTCTGCAGCAGCAGGCCAGGACACCAGTCTGTCACCTACAGGACCTGGCCGGGGAAGCGAACCGGCTGTCTGTTGAGTCGGCCTTGCCGGAAGTCAGACCACCAGCTCCTGTCAACAGTCTAGGAAGCCAACAGTGGCCTCCATATTAGTCGGCGCCACGTGGCCAGGACTGGATTAACAATGGCCACTTCCATAGTTTTGCCCCCTCTTCTGACTGGGGACCCAGCAGAGAAAGCCCGTGCTTTCCCCCAAGCCATCCCACAGGACGCCCTCTCCCAGCCGACGCCTCCAGCCGCCCGTGGGGCAGGCTCCGGGGCCACCCCGGCAGCCGTCCCTTCCTCCCTGCCACGCGCTCTCCCAGTCCTCTGCCTGCCTCGGGTCTCTGCCAGCCCCCTCGCGGCCCAGCACGCTCTGAGGAAACGGCCTTCACGGTTCTCGTTTGGTTGGTCTTCATTCATGTCCACGGTGGGCTTATAATTTCCTTCTGCATGAAACTTACTAACTAAATCTACTCTTGAGGACCAGGGGAAAAACGATGGTCCCCACGTTGGATCCAGAAGCCCAGAAGATGAGCAGATGCTAAGGGCCGCCTGCCACTCCAGGGAAGCTTGACTGGGGACTGGTGCTCTAGGGAGACGCCCCCTGCCAGGCCAGCGGCCGGTGGAGCTGGAGCCGCGGGGTGAGGCGGGGCCCTGGGATGCCACCCGCACTTCCTTCCAGCCCACCCCATCGTCTGGAGCCAGCCTCGGCCGTGTGGGCACTGTCTGGTGTGCTCAGGCAGACACAGCGAACACGAGATGGGCGGCCTCAGCGATAGGGTTCTGGAGGCTGGAGGTCCAGGATGCAGGTGTGGGAGGCGTGGCTTCTTCTAAGGCCTCTCTCCTGGGCTTGTCGATGGCCGCCTTCCCACTGCCCTCACGGCCTTTCCTCTGCCCTGGTGTCTCTTTGTCCCCTTGTAAGGCCAGCCTCTCCCTTGTGACCTCATTTAACCTTAATTGCCTCCTTAAAGGCCCCTTCTCTGAATATAGTGACTTTCCAAACTGTCAAGGGTAGGGCTTTACCATATAAAGTTTAGGAGGACAGAATTCTGTCCGTAACAGGAACGTTCCTGGCCAGGAACGTCTGTCCCAGGATGTCCAGGAGCCATCCCAGGTCTAGGGACTCATCATGCACTGGTTTATTCTCTGCCACCCCCTCGTTGGCAGGTTGTCCCGCACCCCGGGGTGGCTGCTGCCTCTCTGGCCCTAGGGGAGGTGACATACTGTAGAACAAGCATCCTCACCTTGAGTTACTGGTGGGCTTCCTAGCAATAGTGAACTCCAGGTGGTGGCATACTTTTGTGGGTACGCACGTCTGGGCCTTTTGCATTTTCCAGGGAGGGGAGCAACAACATTCACTTGGTTCTCCGAGGGAAAGTCGACACAGACTGTTGCTCTGGGTGGCTGGGAGCCTGGGTCTTGTCTGGGTGAAGGAGTGCGGCCATGAACGCTTTAGAATGCAGCTGGGCTGAGAGCAGAAGCTCTTGGCATGACTGTGGCGCCAAGATGTCCAGTTGCCTGGCTGCTGTGCACATGGGCCTTTGAACGCCATTGTTTGGCCCGCACGATGATCCAGGGACCAGGCGGATGGCTGCTCTTTCTAGTAGACCTGGATCTCCCGGGAGGAAATGAACTCACAGAATCTATAGCCGGTCCAGGTCGTTCTACCAGGAGCCAAGACCTCAGATTGCCTTGTGCTGGACAGAGCCAATGTGCTGCCTGAGCGGGACACCAAGGTGTGCCGTGAGAGGGAACGCATGAGTTCAATTTGACTTGCATTTCTCGAGCCTCTGTGCTGGTGCGTTTCTCCCCAGAGGGTGAAGCTCGGCCACCTCGACCCTTGTGCTCACACTCTCGTGCCGAGAGCGAGACATGGCTCTCAGCCTCGGCTGCCCACACAGAGGCCAGGGTCAGACGGCGGAAAGGAGGCTGCCGGGCCTCCCACGCGTGTGCGTCCTGAGCAGGGCAGTTCCAGTTTTTATTGAGCTCGCTCGGGGATTCCGATGGACAGTCAGAATGAAGAGCCAGGATTTAGAGAAAGCTTGGACGCGGAAGTGAAAGCAAGAGTAACTAGGGAGTTTGCTAACGGGTCTTTCTCGATAAGCCAGTCACGGCTAGGTTCAAAGTCCCCAATAAGGGAGGCTTATGCAAGATGGAAGTTGCTTTCTGTCCCAGGTAAAGAAGTCTGGAAGTGGACAGTCTCAGGGCTAGTGTCGTGTCTTCACAACGTCCCAGGCACCTGGGATCTTGTGGCTTCCACTCCTGAGGTCCCGCGAATGTCTAAGACTGGTGCTCGTGCACCAGCCATCGTGTGTGTGTTTCAGGCAGCTTCTAGAAGAGAGGAAAGAAGGATGAGGGGCACACATGGCTTTCTGAAAGGTGGCTTTCTGGAAGTGTTATGGAACACACGTGCTTACGCTTCCTTGGCCAAAAAGCACTCACCATAAAGCAAACAAAAATTAATAACTGAAGCCGGGCTCAGTGGCTCAGCCTGAAATCCCGCGCCTTGGGAGGCTGAGGTGAGTGGACTGCCCGAGCCCGCGGGTTCGAGACCCGCC
>NW_007079761.1:59267-62883 GCF_000164805.1 Carlito syrichta | reverse complement strand
AACTCGCGCGGCACGTGCGGCGCTTGCTACGTGCAGGACGGTGTCATGACCGAGTCGGGCGCCGAGCGTGTCCGCGACTTCGAGCCCTCGTCCTTTCGGAGCTTCGGGCGCACCTCGGCCCGCTCGTCTGGCTGCTTTCTCTTTGGTCGGAGTCCCGCTCGGTGGCCCCGGCGGGAGCGCAGCTCCTTGCTGGGCCCCGCGATCCTTCCGCCTCGGCCTTCGCAACAGCCGGAATGACAGCAGGCTCCACGCCGGCTGGTTCTGCTCTGCTGTAGAGCTGGGTCTGGCCAGGTGCCCGGCGGTCTCGCGCCTGCGGCTCAGGCAGCCCACTGGCCTCGGCCTCCCCAGGCGCGGACGGCAGGGCGGCCACCGAGCCGGCTAGCCGGCGTTCAGAACAAGGCACACGGCTGTTAACCGTCGTCAGCCGCCTCTGCCAGTGAACTGTGAAACGTGTCCCTTCTGTCTAACGCTGCCCCTCGACCAGCCTGCCTCCAACCCGCCCACCCTTCCCCTCATCTGGGGAACGAAGGCGGCAGCCCGCGGCGGCTCTCCAGCCACAGCGGGGAGGAAAGCCCAGGAAGCCCGTGTGAGTCCACAGGGCGGAGGGACGGGCCTGGACGGGAGGAGACCAGTCCCAGGAGAGCCTTTCCTCGCTCCCTCCGTTCCCACACCTCACTCGCCAAAGGCCAGGTCACAGCAGCTCCGCGACTCCGCCCACCATGTCCAGCTGTCAAGGCGAAACGCACAAGGCGTACCAAAGGGCAAGAACACAGTTTGCAGAGCCAGAGTCTGTATCAGAAGCCGATGCGGCAGGGATGTTGGAATCGTCAGACCAGGAATTGAGAGCAACTGCGATTGCGAAGCTAAGGGCTCTAGTAGATGCAGCAAACAGCGTGCAGAAACAAGAGTGCTGTGAGCAGAGAGGAAAGTTCTGAGAGAGAGCCAAAAAGAAACGCCGGAGGTAAAACGACAACCCTGTAACAGAAATGAAAATGCCTTGATAAGCTCATTAGTAGACTGCACACAACTGGAGAAGAATCTCTGAGCTTAAGGATGTGTCAGCAGAAACTTCCAAAACTGAAAAGCTCTTTGTTCTCTTTGAACAAAGACGGGGAAAAAACAAAACAGAACAGAACAGAACAGAAACAAACCTAAAGCAAACCAGATCAGAATATCCAAAGACTGTGGGACAGCTACAAAAGGTGCAACATAGTGTAATAAACATTCAAGGAAGAGAAAATATTTGAAACAATAATGACAGAATTTCCCCAGATTAATGTCAGACATCAAACATACCCAGGAAGCTCAGAGAACACCAGGTAGGATAAATGCCAAATCAAATCAAAACAAAAATTACAAAAAACAAAACCTACACCTAGGCATATCATTTTCAAACTGCAGAAAGCCAAAGAAAATTTTCTGAAAGAAGCTAGAGGAAATAAATGCCTTATCCATAAAGAACAAAGATAATAATTACATCTGCCTTCTCCTTAGAAATCATTCAAGCAAGAAGAGAGTGGAGTGAAATATTTAAAGTGTTCATAGAAAAAATCCTGCAACCTAAAATTTTGTACCTTGTGAAATTATCCTTCAAAAAAATGAAAGAAAAGACTTTCTCGGATAAACAAAAATTCAGAGAATATGTTGCCCTTAGAACTGCCTTGCAGAAATGTTAAAATGAATCTTCAGAGAGAAGGAAAATATAGGTTAGAAATTCAGATTTACAAAAAAAAAAGCAGTAAAGAAGTAAGGGACAATAAAATAAAAACATTTATTTTTCTTATGCTCAACTGATCTAACAGATGACAGCCACACACTGTATGATTACATGTGTAAATAAAAATGAATGACAGCAAGGATATAAGAGACGAGAGAGAAATTAGTATTATTTTGTTACAGAGTACTCACACTGCATGTGAAGTGATACAGTGTTATTTGAAGGTGGACTTGGACTAGTCGTGTATATTGCTAACTCAAAGGCAACTACTAACAAGGTAAAAAGGATATAGTTGGTATGCTAACAAAGGAAAAAATGGACCTGTATAAAATCTCAATTAAAACCACAATGGCAGAAAAAGAGTGGAAGGCAAAAACAAGAACAAAGAACAAGGGTGACTGAGAGAAAACAGCAACACGTATGGCAAATATTAATCCAACTATATCAGTGTTCACTTTGAATGTCAGTGGTTTAAATGTAACAATTAAAATATAGAGATTGTCAGACTGGATCAAAAAACAAGACCCAGTTACCTGTTGTCTATAAGAAACTCACTTAAAATATAAAGACACAGATACATGAAAAATAGATAGGTGGTGAGGAAAATACCAGGCTAATACTGATCAAAAGAGATTGGGATTAGCTCTGTTAACTTCAGATGGATCAGACTTCAAAGTAAGGGAAGTTGTCACAAATACAGAAGGCCATTACACCATGATATTCTCTAATCCTTAACATGTATGCAACTAAAAACAGCAGAAACACTAGGCAAAAACTGATAGAACTGCAAGGAAAATTGATGAATCCACTAACATAGCTGGCTACTTTAACACCTTTTATCAGAAATGGATAGATATAGTGGCAGGAAGTCAGTAAAGACACAGTTGAACCCAATACCATCACCAATCACTGGATATGATGAACACCTATAGATTATTTTGTTCAACAACAGCAAAATACTCTGAAGCTCAAATGGAACATTTGCCAAGATGGTTACATTCTGGGCCATGAAACACTCCTGAACAAATTTAAAAGAGTAGAAATCATACAATATCTGCTCTTAGGCTGTGACAGAATTAAGCTACAAATCAATGACAGAAAGATAATGGAAAAATCCCCAAATACCCAGAGATCATTAAGCAACACCCTTCTTAAAAAACACAATGGACTAAAGAAAAAAACCTCAAGAGAAATTTAAAAATAAAATATGTTGAGCCAAATGAACATGAAAATACAACTTGTATGAGTCCATTTTTTGTTTAGTTCATTTTATTACTGGATACTACAGTATACAGTATACCCAGTATACTGGGTAATATATTATGAACAGAAACCTTATTTGGCTCATTGTTCTGGGGGCTGGGAAGTCCAAGAGCATGGGTACTGGCATCTAGTGAGGGCCTTCCTGCGGCATCATCCCCTGGCAGAAGGTGGAGGGGCAAGGGAGGCCAGGAGTGAGAGAACCAGAGAGGGCCACACTCGCTTAGATAACAAACCCACTCCCACAATAATGACACTAATCCATTAACGAGAGCAGAGTCCTCATGATTTAGTCATCTCTGTCAGGCCCCACCTCCCAACACTGTTCTATTGGGGATTAAGTTTCCAACACATAAATTTTGAGGGGCAAATTCAGACCATAGCACAACTTATCAAAAACTGTGGATGCAGTGAAATCAGTATGTAGGGGGAAATTTATAGCATCGAATACATTTATTAGAAAAGAAAAATCTAGCTGGGCTCGGTGGCTCAGCCTGTATTCCCACGCCTTTGGGAGGCTGAGGTGAGTGGATTGCCTGAGTCCGCGGGTTCGAGACCCGCCAGAGCAGCGAGACCTCATCTCTACAATAAATAAAAAATCAGCTGGGTGTGGTAGCGCGTGCCTGTAATTCCGGCTAC
>NW_007079761.1:56258-58831 GCF_000164805.1 Carlito syrichta | reverse complement strand
GCGGGGGCCGGCTGAGCGGCCCACTGCACTCCAGTCTGGGTGACAGAGTGAGACTCCAACTCAAAAAAAAAAGGTAATCTAAATTTCCACAACTAGAGAAAGAAGAGCAAATTAATGACAAAGTAATCAGAAGAAAAGAAATAATAAGAATTAGAGCAGAAAGCAATGAAAGTGAAAATGGGAAATCCACAGAGAAAATCCATGAAAGCAAGTTGTTTAAAAAAAAGGTTAATAAAATCGCCAAGTCTTTAGCCAGGCTAACTAAAAAGAAAAGAGAGAGGGTGCAAATACTAATATTGGAATTGAAAGATCCTATGGACAGAAAAAGGGTGATAAGGAAGTACCATGAACAACTCTGTGCCCACAAATTTGATAGCCTAGAGGAAAGGGGCCAATTCCCTGAAAATAGACTGGCTAGATGTGGTGGCTCACACCTGTAATCCCAGCACTTTGGGAGGTGGAGGTGAGAGGATTGCCTGAGCTCAGGAGTTTGAGACCAGCCTGAGCAACATGGTGAGGCCTCATCTCTATAATAACAATACAAAAATTAGTTGGGTGTGGTGGTGCATGCCTGTGGTTCCAGCTATTTGGAAGGCTGAGGTGGTGGGATTGCCTGAGCCCAGCAGGTCGAGGCTACGGTGGCCATGAGCATGCCACTGCACTCCAGCCTGGGCGACAGAGTGAGATTCTAACTCAAAAAAAAAAAAAAAAAATAGATGAGCTGAATAGGCCTGTATCTATTAGAGTAGTTGAATCAATAATTAATAACTTTCCAAAAGAGAAAGCAGAAAGCACCAGCCCAAGGAAGGTCTTAGTGGCAACTTATACCAGAAGTTTAAGGAAGAAATTATATGAATTATCTACCATCTCTTTCGGAGGATAGAAGCAGGCAGAAAGCTCTCTAACTCATTCTATGAGGTCAGGATCACCCTAATATCAAAATCAAACAAAGACGAAATAAGAAGCCGGGCTCGGTGGCTCAGCCTGTAATCCTGTGCCTTTGGGAGGCTGAGGTGAGTGGATAGCCTGAGCCCGCGGGTTCATGACCCTCCTGGGCAACTTGGTGAGACCTCATCTCTACAATAAATCAAAAAATTAGCCAGGCGTGGTAGCGCACACCTGTAGTTCCAGCTACTTGGAAGGCTGAGGTGGAAGGGTCACTGGAGCCCAGTGGGTTGAGACTGTGGTGCCCGGGAGCGGCCACTGCACTCCAGTCTGGGCGACAGAGCAAGACTCCAACTAAAAAAAAAAAAAAAAAAAGACGAAATAAGAAAACTAAAAACCCATATCCCTCATGAACAAAGAGGCAAAATTTCTCAGCAAAATATGAGCAAGTCGGCCGGGCTCGATGGCTCAGCCTGTAATCCCAGCACTTTGGGAGGCCAAGGTGAGTGGATTGCCTGAGCCTGCGGGTTCGTGACCTGCCTGGGCAACTTGGCGAGACCTCATCTCTACAATAAATCAAAAATTAGCCAGACATGGTAGTGCACACCTGTAGTTCCAGCTACTTGGAAGGCTGAGGCTGAAGGATCGCTGGAGCCCAGCAAGTCGAGGCTGCCATGGCCGGGAGCGGCCGCTGCACTCCACTCTGGGCGACAGAGTGAGAGTCCGACTCAAAAAAAAAAAAAAATGAGCAAGTCAAATCCAACAATGCATAAAAGGAATCATGCAAGACCAACTGGGATTTATCCTAGGCATGCAAGGCTGGTTCCACATTTGAAAGCCAACTGATACAATCCATTCCATCAACAGGCTAAGAAACAAAAATCACGTGATCATATCAATAGCTACAGAAAATACATCGAACAAAATACTGTTTATAGTAGATTTATCCAAAGTTGCCAAAACTTGGAAGCAACCAAGATGTCCTTCAAGAAGTTAATAGACACGCAAAGGGTGATGCATCCAGACAGTGAAGCGTCATTTAGCACTACTCTGGTGGCGAACGTTGATAACAGAGGAGGCTGTAGTGGCAGGGGGTTATTTGAGAGGTCTCTGTACCCTCCTCTTAACTTTGCTGTGAGCCTGAAACTGCTCTAAAGAAAAGTCTTAAAATGAGCACAGGGCCCAGGTCACAAAAGAAGACATCCAAACGGCCCACAGCACGTGAAGAAGCCCTCAACATTGCGACTGAGGGGAGCAATACAAATGAAAAACTGCAATGAGTTTCCACTGTTCAACTAGAACGATTAAAATGGAAGAGAACGGCGTCCACAAAGACTGGCGAGGACGTGGGACAGTGGACACTCACGCACGACTAGCAGGTAAAAGCACTTTGGAAAACTGGAAGTTTGCTATCAAGTTAAAATTCACTTTTATACCGCCCAGAAATTCCTTTCTTTAGTATTCACCCAAGAGTGACACAAACAAGCCGGGCTCGGTGGTTCAGCCTGTAATACCGCGCCTTGGGAAGCTGAGGTGAGTGGATTGCCTGAGCCCGCGGGTTCGAGACCTGCCTGGGCAAGTTGGCGAGACCTCATCTCTACAATAAATCAAAAAATCAGCCGGGCGTCGTAGCACGCGCCTGTAATTCCGGCTACTCGGAAGGCTGAGGCGGCAGGATCGCCGGAGCC
>NW_007079761.1:52445-56227 GCF_000164805.1 Carlito syrichta | reverse complement strand
GCCACTGCACTCCAGTCTGGGTGACAGAGTGAGACTCCAACTCAAAAAAAAAAAGAGTGACACAAACATAGGCCCACATAAAGTGTTTCATAGCTCTTTATGTGTAGGCAAAACCTCTAAACAACCTTCCATTCAACGCCGGGGGCAGGCATGAACATGTGCTGGTACCTTCGTATGACACAGAGATACCAAGGGCAGAGGTCCCCTTGAATCCACGCCCTGGCCAGGCCCGGCTGGGATCTCGCAGCAGCGTCTTGGCAGGGAGAGTTGCCCTCCAAGGGAGCTGGAGACGGTGCAGCTTGCCAGCAGCCCCTTTTCTGGGGAGCCTGGACTTGGCCAGTCTGCCTCTGTGAGGGGTCATGTGCAACACACATAGTGTGTAATATGTGGCACGGGCAACACATGGGGCATGTGATATGCCCCGCATAGAACACATAAAACACATAGCATATATGGGATGTATACTGGATAGCGTGTGACACACAGAAGGCACGATATGTGCCGCAAGTAACATAAATGACTTACAGTGTGTATAGCACACAACACAGAGCAGTGCACATGTATTGCAACACGGGTGGTATGTAACGTGTAGCATGTATTTAACACACAACCCATGTAACATAACAGCATGAACACACAACCCATGTAACATAACAGCATGCACACACGTACAGCATATAACGTACACCACACAACACACACAGCATACATACATAACATGTCATACCTATGCACGCATAACATGCAACACACATGCTTATATGTACAGCAAGTAACGCACATCGCGCATCCCACATAGAACAGGTAACACAGGGGGCATGTAGCACATCACATGCGCAGTATGTAACAGACACGCTGCCTATGCCATGTGGCACAGACGCCATGCTGAGACCCTCACCGAGGCGCGCCCTTCCACGCGCCACGTCTGCCCCGCTGGACTGGCCCAGGGTGGGAATGGCTCTTCCCGGCGGCATGACCAGGTGTGCTTTGCCCCACCCTGCGCCCTCTATCCTTTGTTTCCTCCCTGGGACAGGCCGACCACGCTGGGAAGAGGAAGGGCCTTTTGCAGCGGGGCTGAGTGGAGAGCAGCCGGGACGGGCCCCCGGGCCAGTGGTCACTAGCAGCGCCAGGCCTCTGGCTGCCTCACGGCCAGGCCCCCGGGCCAAGTGAGAAGGAGGCTTGCTGCCCTCCCTTCCCCCATCCCACCGTGGCTCTGTCAAGGGGAGAGGGGTGTCTGGTGGCTGCCCTGGGCCCGGGTGCCTTGGTCCATGTCCCCGGAAGCAGGGCCCCAACTGCAAGCGGCTTGTTCGGGAGGCCGCCCCAGCAGTCCCGGTATGCAAATGGGGACGTGACCGTGGGTGTGGTGGCTTATGCCTCTGAACTTGAATCTCATTAAGCAGGTCCTACCAGGCCGCGGAGGTCCATTCCTCTTGTCTGTCTCTGGGCCGCTATGACCTGCCACCTCCCCCGACTGACCGCACTCCCTTGGTTCACAGCAGACGCTGGTGCTCAGGACAGAGCGTGGGACCCACAAGCCGGAGGTGGAGGAGGTGGAGGAGCTGGAGGGGGAGTGCCCACGCGGTGCCCGGGCTGGGCGGCCCAGGCCGGATGATGGTCATGGGTAAGATGGTCATGGGTGAGCGTGGAAGGCAGCGTTGGGCCTGGCCCCGGGTGGTGGGTGGATCCAGGGGCTCTTCCCTCCTGGCCCACTAGGAGGTCAGTGAGGGCTGAGGAAGAGCCCAGAGGGCTGCTTCTGGCTTGGTGCCCCCCCACCCCCAGGCGGCTGGCTCCTCCCAGGCCTGACCCCATGGGACGCGGGCCTGCCGTGGGCGAGCCCGGGCTCCACGGGAGAAGCCAGCCCGTGGTGTGCAGCCCGTGGTGGCCTTCCAAGGAGAGGTTCCTCGCACGAGCGGAAAACAGAAGCAGAAAGGCTGAGGAGAGGGCGGATGGTGGCGCTGCGGCCCCTGCCTGGCCGTGGGCACGGGGTGCCGTTGTCCTTGCTGGGGGAGTCAGACGCAGCACGTCAGGCGGGCTCCGGCCGGGGGTGGCCCGCCCAGCCAACGCGGGCTGCGGGAGCTGGCCCGAGCTGGGCTTTGTTGGCTGACGGCCGGAGCCGCACAAACCTGACCCGGCCACTGTTGGTGTCCTCACCGCCGCTCTCTTAACGGCCACGTCTGAAGGGCCTTCTGAATGCAGCCTCCCTAAGTTGACCCAAGAAATCTGGACGCCCGTCCTGCGTTAAGAACAGCCAAGTCCCCAGCCGGGTGCGGTGGCTCACACCTTTAATCCCAGCACTTTGGGAGGCTGAGGCGAGAGGATTGCCTGAGCCCAGGGGTTCGAGACCAGCCTGGGCAGCAGGGCGAGACCTCGTCTCTACATAGATTAAAAAATCGGCAGGGCATGGTGGCGCATGCCCGTAGTTCCAGCTCTTGGAAGGCCGAAGTGGAAGGATTGCCTGAACCCAGCAGGTCGAGGCTGCGGTGGCCGTGAGCGTGCCACTGCACTCCAGCCTGGGCGACAGAGTGAGACGCTGACTCAAAAATACACAAACAACAACAAAAAGAGAATAACCATGGCCCAAAGGGAGCTTGGTTAAAAATGGAAATCTTCTAGACAGGGAACTTAGGAATTTATGCCTCGGAAATATGCAATGATGGAGCAGCTTCACTTTTCCCTCCTGCTAAGTCAAACCGGAATCCCTGGACACTGTATATGCATGTTCTGAAGGGCAGAGAGGAGACAGACCAGCCAGCCACCTGGAGAACTAACGAAGAACATGGCGGTGAGCTCCTGGGTTTTCTTTTTCGTCTCTTGTGTCCGGGACTTGAGGAGAAGTAGCCAGCAACCCAGAAGTGCCCGTGGACATGGACAAAACAGCTCCGAGAAAGCCTACTGCCGGAACCCACAGGCCAGAAAAGGCATAGCCTCGCGGAACAGCACACTCTTTGGCAGGAATCACTCTACTCCAGCCAGACACCACAGCAAAGTTGAGTGGAGATCCTAGTCTGTGACAAGGGACCCCCAAACCCTGGCTGGGGTGGTGTTGGGGGAGGCCAAGCAGAGGGCCAGGCCTTCCATGCTACTGGCCGGTTACAAGCCCCCTCCCAGGTTTCAGTGACAAGGAGCCTCCCACCTCTGAGGTCAAGGGCGGCGTTGTGGGGAACCTCAGTTTCTCCCACACCCACAAGTGATGAGGCAGTGCCTCCCCTGTTTTCCTGCCAGAGCAGTGCCAGTGAAAGCACACCGACACAGGAAGATTAACAAGAGCCCAAGTCTCTTAACATAGCAGGAAGAGTATCCAGATTTCAACAGAAAATCCTCATCACGAGCCAGGAAAAGCTCAGCCTGAATGAAAAAGTTGGCAGACGCCAACACCAAGATGACAGAGATGTTGGAGTTATTTGACAGATTATTTGGCAGTGTTTTTTTAACGCAACTGTGATAAAAGTGCTTCGGCGAGTAATTATGAATACTCTTGAAACACATAAAAAATAGAATGTCAGCTGGGCTCGGTGGCTCAGCCTGTAATCCCGCGCTTTTGGGAGGCTGAGGTGAGTGGATTGCCTGAGCCTGCGGGTTCGAGACCCGCCTGGGCAGCGAGACCTCATCTCTACAATAAATAAAAAATCAGCCGGGTGTGGCAGCGCATGCCTGTAATTCCGGCGACGCGGAAGGCTGAGGCAGAAGGATCGCCGGAGCCCAGCGGGTCGAGGCTGCGGTGGCCGGGAGTGGGTACCGCACTCCAGTCTGGGCGACAGAGTGAGACTCCAACTCAAAAAAAA
>NW_007079761.1:45310-52425 GCF_000164805.1 Carlito syrichta | reverse complement strand
AAAAAAAAAAAAAAAAAAAATAGAATATCCCAGTAAAGGCATAGAAGCTATAGAGAAGGAACCCAATGAAAAATTTCAGAACTAAAACCACAATAATTAAAAAAAAGGCTCAGTGGATGGTATCGACAGCAAACAGAAGGGGCAGAGGAAAGAACCTGGGGACTGGAAGCGAAATTATCCAATCTGAACAACACAGAGAAAAAGCACATTTGAAACATGAACAGAGCCTTGGCGGACGACAGCAAGGTCTTACACTGATGGCGTCCGCGCTCTGGGAGGAAGAAGAAGGAGGGATGAGCTGGCAAAGGATGTGAAGAAGCAATGGTGGCAACGTCTCACGTTTGGCAAGAGAAGTAGTCCTGCGTGTTCAAGAAGCTGAGTGAAGCTCACCAGGATAAGCACGGAGAAATCCATTCCAAGACACATAATTAAACTTCTGAAAACTAAAGACAAGAAAAAAGTCTTAAGTAGCTGGAGAAAAACAAGACGTGCCCTACAGAGGAAGAAAAAATCCAAATGACAATGGATTTCTCATCAGAAACCGTGGAGGCCAGGAGGAAGTGGCATAATATTTTTTGAGTGCTGAAAGAAAAGAACTGTTGGCTGGGCGAGGTGGCTCACGCCTGTAATCCCAGCACTTTGGGAGGCTGAGGTGAGAGGACTGCCTGAGCCCGCGGGTTCGAGACCAGCTCGGACAACTTGGCGAGACCTCGTCTCCAAGATAAATCAAAAAATGAGCCGGGCGTGGTAGCTTGCGCCTGTAGTTCCGGCTAAACTTAGAAGGCTGAGGCGGAAGGATTGCCAGAGCCCAGCAGGTCGAGGCTGCGGTGGCTGGGGGTGTACCCCTGCATTCCAGCCTGGGTGACAGAATAAGACTCCAATTCAACAACAACAGTGAAAACCAAAAAAAAAAAGAACCGTCAACCCAGAAAACCTATATCCTCCCAAATGTCTTTCAGGAATGAACCAAGACCTTTCCAGATGAAGGAAAACCAAGAGAAGTTATCACCACACACCTGCTCTAAAAGAATGGCTAAAGAAGGTCTCTACAGAGAAAGGAGACAGTGCAAGAGACCCTGGGACACCAGAAGAAGAAAAAAACGGTAAGCAAAGATACGGAGACTGCAATAGGCTTTTCTTCTCTTCTTGAGTTTTCTAAACTGTATCCGGTGATCGAAGCAAGTATTTATGACACTGATGTGGTTCTAAGGATACTGTAGAAGAAATGTTTGTTAAGAAAATTATATTATACATGGGGGAGGAAAAACAGACAGCACAAAGGGAGGCAAGCTTTCTGTCCTTTACTCAAACTGGTAAAATAACGACAAGAGCGGACTGAAAAACTATGTGGATACAATGTGATACTAGAGAGCCACACGCCAGAGATGCACTCAAAAGCGTGACAGACTGAAAAAGTGGAATTCTAAAATAAACTCAGCCAACCCACGAGGCAGAACAAAGAAAACAGAAAAATGGAAAAAGAGAACAAACAGAAAGCAAAATATAAGGTGTCAGGCCTGAGCCCTACCTAACATATGAATAACTATACTGAGCATAAATGTAGTAAATACACCAATTAGAAGACACAGATTGGCAGAGTGGATCAGCAAACACGCTCCCCGCCTCGGTGCCGCCGGCTCTGTGCAGAGGACCCTCACTTCGACGCAGCAATACAGCAGGCTACAGGTAACAGGACAAAAGGCGATAAGTGATGCACAGGCGACTGCGAAGGAAGCAGGAGTGGCTAGGTGAGTGTCCGAAGGCGGCCTTCAGAGCAAAGCCAACGTCCAGGCGGGGAGGGACCATGGAGAACGCCAAAGGGGTCAACACCCACCAAGACGGCATTGTGGCTTGGGGTGTGTGCGCACCAGGTGAGACACACACACAACAAAGAACAGAGAACCAGATCCACAGTCACAGCTAGAGGCTTCAGCCACCCTCTCAACGATGGACAGAACAGTGAGCACGGACAAGGACACACAAGACTTCAGCCACCGACAGGCTCAAGTGGCACTCATAAGACACGTCACCCACACCGGCAGGAGGCCCCTTCTTTTCTGCACCAAGAGAAACCACATCTTGGGCAACAGAACCAACCTCAGCACATTTAAAGGAACGGAAACATGCAGAGTGTGTTCTCTGACCACAATGGAACGAAACCAGAAATCAGTAACAGGCTATCAGGAATATCCCCAAACATCTGGTGACTAAACAACACCCTCCAAGTAATCATGAGTCCAGGAGGACATCTCAAATAAAATGAAAAAATACACGGAACTGAATGAAAATAAAAATCCAGCATAACAATTTGCAGAACACAGATAGAGCAGTGCTGAGAGGGAAATTTATAGCAAGGAATGTTCCCACTAGGGAGGAGGAAAGGGTGCAGATCGACAATCTAAGCTCCCACCCCAAGAATCCAGAAAACGGTAAGGCGAACCCAAAGCCAGGAGAAGGAAGGAAATGAAACTGCTAAGAGCAGAACTCAGTACCGCAGAAAGCAGAGAGGCGCCAGAACACCCAGTTGGTCTCCTGTGACTCTGTGAGCCCCGAGGAAGCTGGCAGAGCTTCCATGTGCAGAGGGGACAACAAAGATACGCTGGTCTGGAATGCAGCCTCTTCTAGTTTGTAAAACTCTGCATTAAAAGAATTATGGTTATTTCAGAGAGACAGGGCCTTGCTGTGCTGCCCTGGCGGGAGTGCGGTGGCTTTTCCCAGGCTCATCCCATGACTGACCAGCGTGGGCATTCTGTCCTGCTCCACTTCCAGCCCGAGGCTGTTCATCCCCCCGAGGCAACCCAGTGGTCCCCTGCTTCAGGGAGGTCACCACATTGATGCCGCAAGTGCGGGCACCCGACCAACAGAGCGCGGTGCACTGCAGCCCCTCACTCCTGGGTCAAGTGATCCTCCTGCCTCAGCCTCCCGAGTAGCTGGAACTGCAGGCACGCGCCACCATGTCCAGGGAATTCAGCCTCCCGACGGGGACTTTTGCAAAGGAACGTTGGAAAAGAATTGCAGCCCTTTGGCTTCTGAGCTCTGCTGTTGAGGAAGGGGCGGACTGACAAATCCTGGGAGGCAGGTGGAGCCCTGGGGGCCTCCTCGCTTTGTCTTGCGCCAAATACATTACCCATGGCAGAGCTCCAAAGCCAAGTTGCTGAGGCGAGACTTTGACACGTAGGTGTTTATGTGGCTAGCGGGGAAGGCGGCAGTTGCAGGCCTCAGGGACACCTGGATCCAGGGCCTCCAGCATCATTGGGGTGGCACCTTCTCTCCTCTGAGGTGTCCAAGGGGCTCCTGGTGCTGCCGGGAGGGGAAAGGGTTCCTTGCTCTCAGTGGGGTAGTCTTGGGGCAAGGATCTGATTGGGACTCCTGGTTCGTGTGACCACTCATGGCCAATCCTGGGCTGGGTGGCAAGGAGGTCCCCGAGGTGCTGGACAGATGCGCAGTAGCCTGTCCAGATGGCCCCAGGGGAAATCCCCTCACCGAGGCGTGGTGCATGGTGGGCTGTAGCACCAGTCCTGTCGCCTGATGGGACCCGCTCAGGAGGGCCCTGGTGAAGGGGGCATGGATGTGCGGGAAGGCTGGGCTCACCCTGGGGACAGGACTGTCCCCGTTGCTCTGGGATTCATCTAGCAACTCACTGTGAAACAGCTCCTCGAAGCCCTTGACCCTCAGCTCCCCTGCCTCTAGGCTCAGGCCACGGAGAAGTCTCATCCAGCTGGGGGCTGCCTGGCCTGGGAACTGCTGGGCCGGCTGCCGGCAGGGTCCCTTCCTGTTTTGGAGCCTGAAACCTGCTTGCTTGAGCCTCTGCGCTGTCACCCCGGAAGGCCCTATTTTACTTGGTTTTATTTTGAGATACGTAAGCCCATATGGGAAAGCACAAAGGCGACATTACTGCTAGTCTTTATTTATTTATGACTTCTTATATTCATTTGTTAATAGATTATTCATGTTATAGAACCTTAAGATTTATAAATATTCATGTGCTATAAACTTACATGTATTTCTCTCTACAAGTGTGTAAACGTACCTATCGCCCGTCGCCCAGTCAAGACCATCGCTGTTCTGTTACGTGCTCGCCTCGTCTCTCATCAGAATGAGTGCCGTGTTGCAGATGAAGCCGATGTTCCCTTCTTCCTCCAGCCCGAGTCTCGCTCTGTCCCCATTTTGTGATTGGAAAAAAAATCATTGTCAGGACGTCTGCGTGTGTCTTCAGACACGAGGTCTCGGAGCTGCTCCAGGCCTTTGCTTTCTTTTCCAGATATCTGTGTTTTGAGTGGGGAGCTCATTCACCAGTTTCCAAATTCTAAAAAGCTTTCCTCCTGCTCCCTGCGTTGTGACACTTGGACGGGAGCGGCCAAGACCGGCAGGTGGGGCCGCCGTCTCGGGGGTCGGAGTGGGGCCTGCCTCGGCTGCAGCCTCCAGCTGGCGGCTTCTCTGTAGCAACCTGATCTTCAGGGGCTGATCACGGGGGCTCCACCACTGCTAGGATTCGGGTTAGTCGGGAGTGGCAGAAGCCCCCGGCAACAGCGGCCTAAACAAGGTGCACACTTACTTTTCTCTGCCCTGGACAGAGCCTAGGGGCATGCGGCGCGCAGCTGGCAGGGTGGTTCCACAGTCGCTGGGGACGGTCTCGTGGCTGGACCCTCTGTGCCTCTACTTCGCGATCTCACAGGGCTGCTTCAGCTCCCGTCATCACAGCCTCATTCTGGCCAAGGGAGGAAGGGCCCGCTGCTTCTCCTCCGGGATTGTTTCCCAAAGCTGCAAGTGGCATTTCCTCTTGCCCCCTCTCGGTCAGAGGGCAGGCGGGCCGTATCTCACGGAAGGGCCGCGAGCTGCTCTCCCACCCCGAGGCTGCAGGCGAGCTCTCGAGGCGCCTTCGAAGCGCAGCCACCTCCCGCACCGGGCGCCCGCAGAAGAGGCGCGGGCTCTGGGCCCTCCTGGCAGCGCCTCTCCACTCACCCCAGAGCCAGGCTCAGGCTGCACCAAGCTGTTTCCCGACAGTCGCGTGCAAGCCTGACAGGAGGCCTTTGTGCGCGGGAGCTCACTGCCTGGAAGCCCTTCTCCAGCACCACGGACCCCTCAGCGCCCTTCCTGTGCCCCAGGCTTTGCCCCCCAGGCACTCCCTGGAGAGGACGCTACGAAAGCCTGCCACCGCCTGGCGCACCCCAGGCCGGAATCCAGGCCCGGACTTCTGGAGCAGGGTGGCACCGTTGGGAACAAAGACTTGTTGCTGAGCCCGGGCTCGGGCTCCAGGCACCTCCCCAGGGTGCTGGAGGGGCTGGCGTGAAATGCTCGGCTTTTTGTTTGAGAAAGAACGGTGTTTCCCGAAGTCCCCAGCGTCCTCTCACCCTGGCCCCTGCGGTACTCACACACAGACGCCGAGGGGGACGGAGGTCAGGGCCGCGAGGCGGTCCCGTCTCGGGACAGCAGGAAGGGGCAGGGGCACAGAAGGAGGGCAGACACCGGGTCTCCGTGCTCCACGCCTGTGGCGTCTGCAGGGCCGGGCGGGAGAGGCAGGCCATGGGCCTGCTGGAACCCAGGAGCTACCACGGAGGAGGGGTGCGTGGGTTCAGGGAGCAGCTTCTGCCGGCGGGGAGGGGCACGACTGTATGGGTGTCTGCGGGACCGCTAGGGAGCTGGTGCTGGGGCGGGGGCCAGAGCAAGCGTCAGAGGACACACGTGGCCACAGGCCAGGCCTCTGTGCCTTGCCTGGGTCACCAGGGTAGACTCAGGCGGGTGCCAGCCGCCCTGGACACTCCTGGGGCGGAGTTGCTGAGGACAGAGGCTGGCGGTCCTGGCGGGGGACCGGCGACCTTCTTGACACGGCGATGGGGGACCTGGCAGGCAAGTGTGCCCGTGGCCCCATGCCACCCAGGGAGAAGGGCAGCAGGGGGCCCGGAGCGAGTGTCCCGTAGCAGGCTGGTTCACACCAGGAGAGGCAGTTGCGGATGGACACACTTCAAAAGCGTCAGACACTTCAGGGCACAGGAGTTTCGTGGGGACGCGACAGCTTCTCCGAAAAGCAAATGTTTTGGGCGGGTCTGGGCAGGGTTGTGCAAACGCAGACCCGCTGTGGGTCTGCCCCAGGAGCCCAGGCCCCGAGGGCTGAGGCCAGGGCTGAGGAGGTCCAGGCCTGGGGGCTGAGCTGGGGACCTGCGGGAGGCGGCAGGCCTTGGGGCGGACGGGAGAGCAGGCAGGAGGGCAGCCCCAGCTCTCGGGGCCTGGGAGCGGGTGGCACCGGCCAAGCGGGGACAGCAGAAGGGCATGGCCCTTCCGGGAAGAGAGAGACAGTCCCTGGTTCTGCCCACAGGAGAGGTCGGGCCCGCAGTGGAGGCAGGGGTCTGACCCGGGGGCCGCAGACAGGGCCAGGCCTGCTCTCACTGCTCTGGTGGTGGCTCGTCCATGCCAGGGCCAGAGACTGCCTCGGCGGGCCGCAGAGGGGCGGGAGTGGAGGCCCTGCCGGGCCTGGCTCCCACCTGCACCCCCCTCGCAGCTGGACTCTCAGCAGGCTTCCCACTCCGGGGGAGGAGACGGGGCCCAGGCGGTCTGGCTGGAATCCAGGCCCCGTCCGACGGCACCGAAGGCTCCCGTTGCAGCAGCCTGCCGAGGGGAGCCGGGACCGGCGACCCCAGGGGCTTCTCCTCGGACCCCGCGGCGAGGCCTCCGGGGAGGCGGGCTGCCAGTGCTCTAGTGCCGAAGGTTCCCCAGCCTGGAGCGTGCTCCCAGCTGGGTGTGGGGCTTCTGCCCCCTAGAGGTTGGCCTTGCGAAGGGCACCAGGGACCCAGGCCAGCCACCCTCCAGACACACCCAGGTGCGGGAGGAAGAGGGATGTGTCCCACCCACGCCGAGGCGTCCCCGGCCGGGCAGGGCGCGAAGGCCAGCACTGGCCTGGCGGCTCTGGGGTGAGGACCACAGGGAGCAGGCCCGCCTGGGGACAGAGTGGCAGGGGTCACGGCTGGGCTGCCGGGTGTGAAGCCGGGGCGGCAGGGGTGGCGAGACAGAGCTGGGTGGCCGCCGGTCACGAGTGGTGGTGCTGCTGTCTCAACCCAGAGACCCCGGGAGCAAGGCCGGACGCGAGCGTTGCCGGCAGGACAGGAGGGCCGGGGGCCCTG
>NW_007079761.1:42708-45290 GCF_000164805.1 Carlito syrichta | reverse complement strand
CGAGGCTGGGCCGGGCCAGCCGGGGCCTCCTGGGTCCTGGGCGCAGGCCCACTTCAGCGGGGCCTCACTCTGGACGGGCGCCTCCCCCGAGGCAGCTGGTGGGGAGGAGCCGGGCCTGCCCCCGGCAAGGGCACAGAGCCCGCACCTCAGGCATTTCTGTCCCAGAGACGGGACAGGCTCTGACCCCCACGGAACTGGCACACGCAGGGCTTCTCAGAGCCCGTGTGCGTCAAAGAGGTCAGCACTGTAACCCCAGCACTTTGAGAAACTGAGGCAGAAGGGTCACTGGAGCTCAGGCGTTCAAGAGCAGCCTAGGCAACACAGTGAGACTGCACCTCCCCCCCCAAAAAAAATCAGCTGGGCATGGTGGCACACGCCTGAAGTCCCAGGTACTCGGGAGGCTGGGGAGCGAGGATCACCGGAGCCCAGGAGGTCGAGGCTGTGGTGAGCCACGACTGTGTCACTGCACTTCCGCCTGGGTGACAGAGTGAGACTCTGGCTAAAAACTCAGACGCCCCAAATCTTAAGAAAGTGTGAGTGTGCACGTGTGTGAAGGGACTGAGGATGTGGGCATGAGAAAAAAGAAGGTGCAAATTTAGGACCGGAGCCTGTGGGTGTCTGTGGGCTGTCGCTCCACCTTGCCATCTGAAACCTTCCAAACTTTCAACGAAGTTGGGGGGAAAGAGGTCAGCGAGGGTGTGGCCAGTGGCATCAGCCTCGTCGCCCACTGGGAAGATGCTCCCAAGCACCGCCACCACGAGGCGCGGCGGCTCTTATGATGACGCCGTGCTTCACGCTGCCCTCACGGGCCCCTGTGCCTGTGGGAAGACCATGAGAGCCTCCCCGGGCAGGGACTTGTGTGTGGGGCCCTGTGGGGGAGGGGCGGCCACGCTCCCACAGACCACAGCACGGCAGCCACTCCTTGTCAGGGTTTATTTCATCTGCTAACATTCATTCTCGACCTAGACAAAAACAATTAGATGATTATGACTGGCTTTTCCATCACCAACGCATTGAATAACCAAAAGTTTTCTTCTGACACTTTTTAAGGAAGCTATAAATAAATAAAGCTTTAAACGCTCCTGGGCGAAGTACACAGCTCCCGCCCGAAGTCACAGACTTGCTGCACGGACAGTTCCGCTGTCCCTGGCTCCCCCTCCAGGTGGGCATGTGCACAGGTCTGGGGGTCCTGGTGGCCAAGCACGTGCTGGGTCCACCCTGTCCTCTCAGCTCTGGGAGGGCAGAGTCCTCACAGTCTAGGAGACGCTGCAGGTGCAGGGAGCTGCGGCCCCCAAGCAGGTGGCCTGAGTGGGAAGCGCTGGGCAGACCCTCGGAGGCAAGGGCACTGCCAGCTGCCGCTGTCCTTGGGCACCTTGGCCCGGCACTGGCCTGAGGCAAGACTGCTTTCCAAACGCAGCGAGAGACCGAGACAAGACCTGTGCTTCCACGTGAGCTGGGACGGCGGGCATAAGTTAAAACATACTCCATTATGTACAAAACACATCCTCCGCCCGGGCCCGTGCACTCAGTATGCCCATGGCGAGAAAGGACTGTCTGAGCCAGGCCACCGGCCGGGTGCCCACCTCCTGACAGGCGGCCACAGCGCCTCTTGCGGCTTATACAAGACCCAGCGCTCCCCGAACACGTCCGGTCTTCCAGGAGCACACCCACCCCCGGGAAACGCGTCACAGCAGAGGCCCCCTGTGTCGACCTCGACCTCCCTTTGACAGAGCCGCTAAATCACCTTGAACTCACCTCCTGAGTGTGGTGCACCCCCCCGGGGGGGGGGCCCTGGGCCGGCACACCTGAGCGTCTCCTGAGCTGCAGAAGACCCTGGGTCTGCGGCCTGGGGCCAGAGACCCACACTCGCGGATGGCCTTCACTCTCATGGTGGGACGGGCTGTGGGGGTGGCCAAGTGAAGCCCGGGGCAGGACAGAGGCCCCTGCAGGGTGTGCCCCAGCCAGCCCTGGCCAGGCGGCCCATGGAGCCCGCCACTCTGCCCCCGAGGTGGCTGCAGCCTGAGCACACATCTGCTCTCTGAAGAGCACGAGACTTGCTGCATCAGGTGCGGCTGCCCAGAGGAGACGCCCGCCTGGCCTCCGAGGCTACACAGGGGACCAGAGGGGGCACAGGGCGAGTGTGCACAACGGACACGCGACATGGCTTTCAGTCAGGACAGGGGCTGGCCTGGGGGGCGTTGAGAACAGCCTGCACGGAGAGCGGCGGGAGGGCTGAGCATCGGGCTACCAGGGAGGCCCCCGAGCTGCTTCCTCTATCCTGCCGAGACTCTGAAAGCCACGGACCCTCCAGAGCCCCGTGGCCCAGGTGCCGCTCAGGACGGGGCTCTGCCCGGCCCCAGCGCACGAAAGCCGTGGGAGCAGCGGTGCCTGAACCCTTGAGTAAAGGCCCCCAGAATGGGGCTGGGGGCAGCCCAGAGGGCGAGAGAGCCGGGCTGGCGGCCTTTCGGCCCCAGCCCTTCCCCCCCTCGGCCCACCCTGGCTCTCCTGGGTCTGAGGGCCACGGAGGAGCGCGGCCCGCAGGGCTGCTCGGGCTTGCTGGCCCAAGGCGGGAAGCCGACTGT
>NW_007079761.1:41750-42372 GCF_000164805.1 Carlito syrichta | reverse complement strand
CAGGCGCTCCTCGCGGCTCCTGAGGCGCTGCTCGCGCCGCTCCAGCTGCCGCGTGTACTGGTAGCGCTGCTGGAACAGGTCCCGCGCGTAGTCGTAGAGCTGCACGTCCAGGCCGTTGAGCTCCTCGATGCGCCGGACGGTGTCCTCGGCCACCTCCACGCCGCCGGCGCGCGTGCTGTTGTACTGCATGAAGGGCCGGATGAACTTGAGGCTGAACGTCCGCTCGAACAGGTACTGCGTCTTGCGCTGGAACTCCGTGAGGCCGAAGAAGGCCATGCTGCGCAGGTTCTTCTTGGCGCTCTCCAGCAGCAGCTGCGCGCGCTGGCCCTCGGGGATGAAGGACAGGTTGTAGCAGCCCACCAGGCTCAGGTCGGCCAGCATGCGCACCTGGCGGTTGCTGGCCAGGTTGTAGGGGCAGTCCATGAACTCCTGCAGCGTGCAGCCCGACCAGTCGGTGCCCTCGTAGCAGGGCGGCAGCTCCTCGGGCGTGGGCGTGCGCCCGTCGCACATGTGCAGCGACGTCTTCCATGTGGCGCCGCGCTGCACGTGGCGCCACTCGCTCAGGTAGCGGGACACCGGGTCCCGCAGCAGCGTGATGTAGTAGAACTTCCTGCAAGAGAGG
>NW_007079761.1:29317-41537 GCF_000164805.1 Carlito syrichta | reverse complement strand
GGGGAGGTCAAGGCTCATCGCTCGGGTCAGCCCCGCTGGCGGTCTGTCCCTCAGGATGTGTAAAGGGAGAACCGGCCGAGGATGGCCCACGCGCCAGGTGCCCAGGACGGCTTGCCTCCCTTCCAGGCGGGCTGTGATGGCTGGCTCTGGGGGGCGTCGGGACACTGGACACGTGGGCAAGACCGGCGGAGGCCGCCAGCGGCCCCAGGCGTGTGTGGGGTCTGCCCCGGAGGGGGCTGGAGTGCTCTGGGAGCGCCCCCGCCTGCTCCTGCACTTGGTGGGCGGGTGGGTCTCGGGCAAGGGGAGCCAGGCCAGGGCCAGGCAGCCTCAGACGTCCCCAGCGGGCAGGAGGCCATGGCGCCCCTGGGGAAGGCCGTCCCCACCCTCAGCAACCCCCAGGTGGCGACGGACATGCCCATGCTGTGCCCACTCGCTTGGAAGCTGCCGAAGTCCGGGTCCCTCAGAGCATGGAGGCAGCGCCCCTTCCTCCTCGCCCCTGCCCAGCCGCCCCCTCCTGCCTGCACCTTCTCTGCACAGGCTGCGCGGTCAGGCGGTGGGTGGGGAGGGGCGGGGAGGGTCCCGCCTTTGTAGTGCTCCCCACCCGGGGTGCTGAGTCAGCCCAGCCCAACCAGGCGAGTCAGGCACAGCCCGCCAGCTTCCTGCCCTTTCTGCACTTCAGCTTCCTGAGCCCTGTCCCCACACCCTCCCGGGCCTCTGCCTTGGGATAGCTGCTGGGGACCCGCACCAGGATGGCAGGTGTGTGTGGTGATGGACACGCTCCCCTCAGCCTGCCGGCCCAGCCGGGACACATCTTAGAACGAAATGGCTGGATGAAAACTGTGCCCTGCACACTTGACATGACACGGTCCCGCAGGGCGGACAGAGGCCCCCCAGCCTTGGGGCTCACGCTGACCTCCAGGCTTCCTGCACGGTGCACGTGCCTGGGCGGATGTCCGCTCCAGCCACGTCTCCGGCTACTCCTCAGGGTGGCTGGCACCGGGTGGGTGTCGGGGTGGGGGACGCTGCGCCTTCTCTGCTCAAGACAGCACCAGGCCCTGGGCCCCAACCCCCCTTCTGTTCCCACAGGGCCTGTGGTGGAGAAAAGGGCCAGCAGACTCTGGAACCTGCCTGTGGGGCCAGCAGCCAGAGGGGGTTGCTCCCGCCCCCTTCTCAGATGTGGTTACCGAGCCACAGACGGGAGTCTGTGCCAGGCCCGCACCCCCTGCCCGCCCGCTCTTGCCTGGACGTGCCGGAGCCCATGCCCGGTGCACACTTGCCGCTGCAGCCCCTCAGGATCCGAGGCACCACTCGCGCCCACGGCCGGAGCCCTCTAGGGCCTGCCTCCATGGCCCCGCCCCCTCGCCGGCTCTGCTGGACACAGCAGGCCAGCAGGCCACAGGCCACAGGCGTGGGCCAGCCGTCCTCGCCCAGATGCCCCAGTTCTACCTCCCTCATATCCGGCATCCTTGCTGTTCTCTCACGTCCACCACGTGCATCGCCAGACACAGCAGCTGTCTGAGCTCTGGCCTGCCTGCTGCCTGGCAAAGGGGAAGCAGGGCACCAACCAGAGGTGGGCAGAGGCAGGGCGTGGAGGTGCAGAGGATGCCCCAGCTGTCCAGGCAAGCCTCTGCTGTGCTCTGGAAGGGCGGCCCACGGCTAGAAGGAAGAACAGCCTCCACGCTCAGAAGTAGTCCCCAGTCCTGCCCTCAAGTGCCCAGACACTCGCCACCGGGCTAGCCTGATCCCTGCTCCTGCAGCCCCACAGGAAGCGAGCGAGTCCCTGCTCCTGCAGCCCCACAGGACGCGAGCGAGTCCGTGCCCTAAAGCAAAGTCCTTCTTGCATCTTGGGACTCCACAAAGCAGGGGCTTTCTGCCTGTCACTCTCCAGCAGGTGCTCCAAGCTAGCTAACCAGGTTTCCAGAAAGAGGGGAGAGAAAAGGGAGATCAAGAGAGAAACAACCAGAACTGGAGTACGTTCAGACCGAGATGGCTCACCAAGTGCCAGAAAGTGAGTGTGGAGAAAGGGCAGCTGGACTAATACTGGGCCCAGGATTTAAAAGTGGACCCTAAGAGAAGCACCTGGACAGAAAAAATAGTGTGCATGAAGAGGGTGCTTCTCCAGCGCAATCCACATGTTAGAAAGCAATGGAAAAATGTCTTCAAGAGGCAGAGGAAGAACGACTAATCTGATCTCATACCCAGCCAAACTATCAACCCAGTGTGGGGAGGAGACGGGGGATATCTTCAGACACACAAAGACTTAGGACATTTATCTTCTATGAACCATGTTGGGAAAATACTACAGTACGTATCTCTTTTAGTAAACAAGGGGAAAAAAAAGGCTCAGGAGCCAGGAGCAATAAGCTCCGGCCCACAGGGGATCCAGGATGTCAGAAGTACATCTCACTGGACCTGTTGGGAGCAGAGAGACAGGGGTTCTAGGAAAAAAGGGGGACATGGACAGAATACCTGACATAACCAAGCACTTGGTGGAGAAAAGTAAATGGTAGAAGTGTGGCAGATTTTGGAACCATTTAGGAAAAAATGGTCTATGAAGATGAAAGACAAAGCAAGCAAAAAGACAAGGCAATCATTAATTCCAGGAAAAACAAAAAGCTATATAAAAAATGAAATGAAGTGTGCTACCGGCTTCAGAGGTGAACAATGATTTTGGAGGTGTCATAAGACGAAGAGTGATTGCTGATTTAATAAAAACATGAGTTTTGAGTCTACTCGGAGTATGGTTGGGGTAAGGACAAAAATGTGAGCAGGGCCAAGGATCCTTAAACTTCATCCATCAAAACACAGTAAACAGATAATGTTTAAATCAAGAAAGAACACAGCATGCTGTTTAGAAATACTGAGGTAAATACCTGAAGAACATCGAGAAGAGCTGCAAACTAGTCTTGGGGGGCTGGAAAGAAAGAGCAGATCTCCTGGCTTTCATCACATATGCCTACTGGAACTATTTGGCTTTAAGCATGTCTATAAATTACTCAAAAACAAAAAAAAGAGTAAAAGTAAACAATGGCCAAAAAAGCATATGGAAAGAGGCTGTACCGCGTTAGTCACTGAGGCAATGGCACGTGATGCCACACGACGCCACCAGCGCAGTGGGCAGGCAAGTCTGGCAACAGCAAGCGTGGGCACAGACGCAGGGAGGCACAGACTCTCGCCAACTGCTCTCAGGATGTGGGTGGGGCAGTCACTGCAGAGCTAGCTGGCCGGAGATGCAGGCCACCTGAGCCCGAGTGCTGACTGGTGGTATCTTGCCATCCAGGAGGGCCTTGGGGATGCGTCACCCCAGGGGCTCCCCTGCACTGCTGCCAACCCAGATGCAGGGTGCTGGGGACCCTGTCCAGTATCCTAGCTGACAGACGATGCTTTCAGGTCGGCAAGCCTTCGGCACCGCCTGTGAGCGCAGCCCTAGGCCATGGTCCTGGCCCACGTGGTGCCCGCAGCATGCTGATCCCTGGGGCAGGTCTCTGTGGACACCTGCTGCATGCCACGCACAGGGGCAGACTCAGAGGCTTGGCAGCATTCAGCCCTAGTGGGGCACTTGCTGGCCACCCAAGGGTGGCGGGAAGGCCCCGCCCACACGATTGGCTGCTCACCGTTACCATCTGGTCAGCGCCTGGATGGTTTGCAGGCGGTGGCTCTGGCGAACGGCCCCCCCGAGGTCCCCTGTCTGTGCAGCCACCAAGTCTGTCCCTGACCTGCATCCCTGCCCCTTGCCGGTCCGTGTGCTCTGGCCAGGACTGCCCTGGTGGTGCCAGGGCAGCCCACCACGGGCCACAAAGGGCGAGAAGCGACTGCGCAGTGGGCTTCTCTGCTTCCCTCAGTCACCTCTGCGCCGGCCAGAAGAGCAGCTGACCCAACCCAGGTGTGGGAGGGGCCTGTGCTGCCCGCCTTCCTGCAAGTGGTCAGGACGCCGGGAGGGCGCCTGCTCGTGTGTCCAGGCCGCACAAACGTGGACAGCCTGGCATCTCGCTGGCGCCACTCGGGACCTGGGCAGAGGGGCTGCCGGGAAGGGGTTCTGGGGCTGAGTCCACCAGGCGAACGGCCAAGCTCGGGAGGGAGGTCACGGTGTGAGGAAGGCGGGCCGCCAGAACCCCTGCCCGGTGCTCGGAAGGCCTGTGGATGGCTCCGAAGTGCTGCAAGGAGGCTCGACAAAGGACTCCCACGGGCCTTGCCCTGGGCCCTTCATGACAGCACTGAGGCCACGGTTCCTGGGCTTCCGGTGTGCCAGTGCAGCTGGGGGCGGGTGGGGAGCCTTCCTCCTGCTTCACTGAGGGGGCGCACCAGGCTGGGGGCGGGCACAGCTCTCGCTCACTGGTGCCCTGGGCTGGGTGAGACTAACAAGGATGGGGGGGATGGGGGGCTGCCCGGAGGGAGGGAAACCAGGCGGCTTCCTGCAGGGTGGGGGGTCCAGCCCGTTGAGGCTGAGAGGCACAGGCAGGGCCAGGCCAAGGATGGTCTTGCTCATGGAAGACGGGTGACTGCCTGGAGTGCAAAATCCACACAATTTCAGAGATACGGCATGAAACCTCGAGCAGCCTTCCACGCTGTGAGATAATTTTGGTCTACAAACCACTGTTCTCCTGACAGTCCACAGGGTTTATCGCCTGGATCACGCACTCTGGCATTTAGCTATGCTTGGGTGGATGCTTTCTGTGACCTTAAGCTGTTCTGACATTTTCGTAGGGCCAGGTGTAATACACCCCACAGTCATGTAAGCTCCTGGAGGCCAGGGAGGGCGCTGTCTTCCTGGGCCCACACTACTGCAGGGAGTGGCCAGCTCTAAGGTCTGAAGAGTCTGAATTCTTAGGGGACACACCTAGCACTGGACTGGAAACACACAGGGAGTGCTGGGAGGATTTTCCCTGCGGCTGACTTTACGCTCCTTCCAAAGAGGAGGGTGGAGGCAGAGGACCGTGGAGGCCAGCCTCTGCCCTGTTGGCTGGGCACTGCGTCCCTTGCCTCCCACGGGTCACACCCATGGCTGGAGGAAGCATCACACTTTCCCCTCTTTCACCTCCCTGCTCGGGAGTGTCGGTCTGATCCAAACTCATGCCTGCACTCCACACTCCCAACTCTCCCTTCCAAAGCCCCGGACCTCATCTAGGAACGAGTTTCAAATGTGGCTCGGGGAGCGTGGGAAGCCCAGAGTGGGAGAGACGGTGCTGATGCTGGGGCTTGGGAAGGGGCTGCCAGCTGCACGTGGGACCATCCTGTGCCCACAGTGGGACGCCATGGTCTGAGGACGCAGAGAAACACTCGCACCAGCCTGGGTAGGGACAACGACACTCTGTGAGCACAATTGTGTGAGGAATACTTATGCTTAGGAAGCAGTACCCGGGACAGGAATGGACTAGGCAGTGGCTGTCTCATACAGCGAGGTGATGGATGTTTTCAGCATTTACTATAAGCATGTTCAAACCTACTGAAAAGCTGAAAGTTGAGCCCCAATGGCTGACTGCAACATTTTCTTTTTAATGTATTAGTTTTTTCTTGAGTTGGAGTCTCACTCCGCTGCCCAGGCTGGAGGGCAGTGGCACGCTCACGACCACCCCGTGTCAACCTGCTGGGCTCCCGTGATCCTTCTGCCTCAGCCTTCCAAGTAGGTGGAGCTACAGGTGTGTGCTACCATACCTGACTAAATTTTGTTGGATTTATTGTACAGACAAGGTCTCGCCAATTTGCTTGGACTGGTCTCAAGTCCCTGGGCTCAGGCAATCCACTCACCTTGGCCTCCCGAAGTGCTGAGATGACAGGCTGGGCCACCGAGCCTGGCCAGTTATTTTTTTTTTGAGTAGGAGTCTCCCTCTGTTGCCCAAGCTGGAGGGCAGCAGCACACTCCCAGCCACCGCAGCCTCGACCTGCTAGGCTCAGGGGATCCTCTGTCTCAGCCTTTCAAGTAGCTGGAACTACAGGCTTGCACCACCACGCCCGGCTAATTTTTCCTGATTTATTGTAGGGATGAGGTCTTGCCAGGTTGCCCGGGCTGGTCTGGAACCCACGGGCTCAGGCAATCCTATCACCTCGGCCTCCCAAAGTACTGGCAGTATAGGCGTGAGCCACAGCGCCCTGATATTTTCTTGATATATTTCTGTATTGCCTGTAACTATACTTCACACAAACAACATAATATGAACTATGACCCCAGAGGCAGATTCTCGCCGAAGCATCGCACAGACCACCAGCAGCTTCTGGACGCAGTAAGGAGGCATGGCTCCAGTGGCTGGGGTAGCCCAGAGTGCACGCAGGTGGAAGGCATATGCTCTCCCTGCACCTCTCTCGAAGGCTCACAGCAGAGAACCCGGGTAACCCTCACAGCCTCCACCACCCAGGTTGTCCGGGCACTCCCCTGGAGCAACCCACACAGGTGGCCTTCAAGCGCCACCTCCTGGCCAGAGGTCAACAGCACAACCCATCGCATCTGCTATAATACCTCGCCTTTGGAGAAGGTCTGATCCCAGACCCCACCTAGTTCCCCTATCCGAGCCACTCTGGCTACTCAGGGCACTTGAGCCTGTGCAGATACTTAGCACAGAACTGCCACAGCTGGTAGTTGAGAAACTCATCACACCAAGGCTACATATAATGAAGGGAACCCTGCTGTGCCAACATCAGCCCCCTGCCAACCTCAAATAAGAAATGGTTCACCTAAATGTGAAGAAACCAGAAAAGTAATTTTGATAATGTGAAAAAAAGCAGGGGTCTTCAACACTCCCAAAAGACCACACCATCTCTTCAACAATGGCCCCCAAACAAAATGAAATCTTTGACATTCCAGAGATAAAATTCAAAAGGTTGATTATAAAAGTGCTCAACTAGATTCAGGAGAAAGTTGAAAACCAACAGAATTAAAAAAAAAAAAAAAAAAAAAAAAAAAAACTATTCAGGACCTGAATGAAAAATTCTCCAAAGAGATAGACACCTTAAAAAAAGGTGAAATTCTGGAAATGAAAGAATCATTCAGGGGAGTACAAAATGCAGTGGAAAGTTTTAACAGTAGGTTAGAACCAGTAGAAGAAAGGATCTCAGAACTTGAAGACAAAGCTTTTGAATTAACCCAATCAGACGACAATAAAGAAAGAAGAATCAAGAGAATGGAACAAAGTCTCCAAGAAATGTAGGATTATATAAAACACCCCAACCCAAGAATCATAGGTGTTCCTGAGGAAGAAAAGCAGCAGGTTTGGAAAACCTGGTGAGGGAATAATGAGGGAAACTCCCTAGGCCTTGCCAGAGATTTAAACAACTAGACACAGGAAGCCCAAAGACCCCTGGAAGACATACTGCAAGAAGGTCATCCCCAAGGCATATAGTCATCAGGTTGTACAAAGTTAACGTGAAAGAAAAAATTTTAAGAGTGATGAGACAAAAGCATAAAATAACTTACCAAGGTGAATCTATGCCCATTGTCACCACTGCTATTCGACACAGTACTGGAAGTCCTAGCCAGAGCAGTCAGGCAAGAGTAAGGAATAAAGGATATCCAAATTGAAAAAGAAGAAATCAAATTATCTCTGTATGCTACAATATGATCTTATACCTAGAGAATCCTAAAGATTTCTCCAAAAGACTTCTGGACTTCACAAATGAATCTGGTAAAGTTTCAGAATACAAAATCAGTCAATACAAAGTCAACATAAATCAATAGCAATGATATACACCAAGAACACCCAAACTGAGAATCAAATAACTGAATTCCATTTACAACAGCAGTCAAAAAGCTAAAATACCTAGGAATATATTTTTTTCCAAGAAGGCGAAAGATCTCTGCAAGGAGAACTATAAAATATTGATGAAAGAAATTGTAGAGGACACAAATGAGAAACATCCCATGTTCATGGATTAGAAGAATAAACAGAGTTATGATGACCATATTACCCAAAGTAAACTACAGAGCCAATGTAATCGCCATCAAACCACCACATCATTTTTCACAGAAATAGACAAAAAAAGTCCTAAGGAACTCAAAGAGCCAGAGTAGCCAAAGCAATCGTAAGCCAACATTACCTGACTTCAAATTATACTTCAAGGCTGTATTCACCAAAACAGCATGGTACTGGCACAAGAGCAGATACATGGACCAATGAAGAAGAATAGAGAATCCAGAAATAAACCCATATACCTATAACCAACTGACTTTGACAAAGCAGACAAAAACATACACTGGGAAAGGACACCCTATCCAACAAATGGTGCTGGGAAAATTGGATCGCTACAGGCAAAAAAAAAAAACAAAACAGCTTGAGCCCTGTCTTTCATCATATATAAAAATTAACTCCAGTTGGATTAAAGACTTGAATGTCAGACCTGAAGCCATAAAAATTCTAGAAGAAAACCTAGGAAAAAACTCTTCTCAACATTGGCCTAGGCAACTGATTTATGGCTAAAACCCCAAAAGCAAATGCAACAAAAACAAAAACAAATAAGACTTAAACTAAAAACGCTCTTGTACAGCAAAAGAAATAACAGAGCAAATAGGCAACCTACAAAATGGGAGAAGATATTCACAAACTATACATCTGATAAAGGATTAATATCCAGAATCTACAAAGAACTTAAATTGGCAAAAAGGCAGTAAATAACCTCATTAAAAAGTGGACAGGCTGGGTGCAGTGGCTCAAGCCTATAATCCCGGCACTTTGGGAGGCCGAGGCAAGAGGATTGCCTGAGCCCACGGGCTTGAGACCCGCCTGGGCAACATGGTGAGACCTCATCTCTGCAATAAATACAAAAATTAGCTGGACATGGTAGCGCACGCCTGTAGTTCTGGCTACTTGGAAGGCTGAGGCGGAAGGATCGCTGAGTTCAGCGGGTCGAGGGTGTGGTTGCCGGGAACATGCCACTGTCTTCCAGCAAGGCTCCAACTCAAAAAAAAAAAAAAAAAAAGGGGCAAATGACATGAACAGACATCTCTCAAAAGAAGATGTACAAATGGCCAACAAACACGTGAAAAAACGAACATCATGAATCATCAAGGAAATGCAAACTAAAGCCAAATGAGAAACCAGTCAGAATGGCCGTTATTAAAAAAAAAAAAATGCTGGTGTGGATACAGCAAAAGGGAACTTACACACTGTTGGTGGGAATGTAAACTAGCAACACCTCTATGGAAATTGGTGTGGAGATTTCTCAAGGAACTAAAAGTAGATCTGCCCTCTGACCCAGCCATTGTACTACTGGGAATCGTTCCGTCGCAGCACAATACACAGGCGCAAAGATGTGGCATCAACCTCAACGTCCACCAGCTGATCAGTGGATCATGGAAATACGGCACATGCGCACCATTGGATACTGTTCCATCAGCAAAAACGATGACATAATGTCTTCTGCAGCAATGTGGATGGAACTGGAGAATACCATCCCGAGTGAACGGAGACAGGAACAGAAAACCAAACTCTGCGTGTTCTCACTTGGAAGGGGGCGCTCTGCAAAGGTACAGAGAAAGTGGTGCAGAAGCCCCACTTTTTGGAGTGAAGAGAAAGAGCCTGGGCTGCTGGTGTTGCCCGTGGCTGTCCCACCAGGCTGACCTGCCTCTGCTGGTGATGGGCGTCAGGGACTCGGACGAGGTGGGGGAAGCAGTGGAGGGACAAAAAGTCACCTATTGGGTACAACGTACAATGTGCACAGGTGGGAGTGGTAGGCACCTAAAGCCCAGAACTTTTGGCTACTATACAACACAACCGTGTAACCACAAACTGTCGGGACCCCAGAAGCTACCAAAGTAAAGAAAACAAATTCAGCCCCAGAAGAAATCACGTATATGAGATGATATGATGATGACTGCAAAAGCCTGCATGGGACAGGGTGTGGGGTGCAAAGGGGCCGCTTGTCCTTGAGACAGTGTTGGCTGCGCCCTCAGGTCACCGTAGGCCATGCCTCCAACCCCCGGGGGTTCCCTGAACAAAGGGTCCAACCTACAAGTTTTCAGACTCAGATAAAGTGGATTTTCTGTTTACCAGTGCCAACAGGGATGCAGCTCTCTGATGGTGGGTGAGGACACTGTTACTTAGAGTCATTGTGACGTTACTTCCAACTGGGTCACTGGAAGTCAACAAATGGTCCTGGGGGGGTAGTTTCAATGCAGCAACCAGGATGCACAGCCACATCCTGGCTCCGAGGACTCTGTGAGCCCTTTCCACCACAGCAGTGGACTTTGGTCACCCCAGACCTAGGGCTCTGCTCACGAGGACGGAGGCCGCCCATGGAGGCTGTATCCTGACGATGAGCTTTTAAACCGCATCCCAAGGGGCGTCCGGAATTCAGAGGGTGGCCCAGAGGAGCGTGGAGGTCTTGGGCACCCAATGGTGGTGTTGCCTCTTGGGCCTGCTCTGGTCGCTGTTCCCACTCTGCAGGCTGGCAGACTCACGGGGCAGGGACGGGCCTCTGTGGCCTGGGTCCTCATCACAGGGAGGAAATGATGCCCTTCGGAGGCCACCAAGCCTCCGTCACACCCATCAGCGTGGTCTGCTGCCACTGCTGGCCGCCTTCCCACACCCAGTGGCCCCCAGTGCCCGGGCGCCAGGTGCCAACACCCGGCTCCTGACTAGTTCTTAGGAAAAACGAAAGTCTGAGTCTGGCCCCCAGTCTGTCCCACTGTAGGGCAGGAGCCGTCCAGCTACCCGGTGGGGCTGGCGCCACCGCCCTCTTCTTGGCAGGAAGGGGCCCGTGGGCGCAGCTCTCCAGGCCTGCAAGTCCTGGCTGGCGGTCAGCCATGTCAACTCCCTGTGAGTGCCCAGCTGCAGGCCGAGGCAGAGGGTGATGGGTGGGAGGACGGCCTGAAGGAGACACCAGCTTCCGGGAGGCACAAGCAAGCAGCACCACCTGAAAGCGGACAGCTGCCCCTGTCACCCGTCTGACACCTGCCGCTCGCCTCCCTGCACCAGGCCCAGTGCCTGCAGGGAGGCCCAGATCGTCAAGCTCTGAACTGGCTGGGGAGCCCCTCTCCAAATGCAGCGCGGAAAACGCTGGTCTAGGCTGCCCTTCCCGGTATCGTCCGCAGAACAGCAGCTGCTGCTTTCTGATTAACCGAATCCGCTTGCAAAAACAGCCGGGTCCAGAGGGTGCTGTGTGGGCACAGGGAAGGCTGTCCTACCGCCCTTCCCCCCAGAGCCTTCTTGCCTTGGTGCCCAGTCGTCTTGGACACTCGCGGACACCACGTGGGCACAGGCCTTGCTGCTGGCCCCACCCCAGGGCCTCTGGGCCTCAGGCGATCAGAAGTCCCTGGGGAGAGGCTCGCTGACTCCGCTTCCCCGCCAGGGGCCACTTTCTCTACCTGGACTCGCTCAGCCCCCTTCCAAGTCCAGGAGAGGCGAGGCCGCCCAAGCCTCAGGAAGCCCCACCTGCAGGCCGGGGCGAGCGTCCCACCTGGAGATGGAGAAGCTGATGCCCAGAGAGGACAGTGACTGGCCCCGGAAGCATGAGCTGGGCCTGGAGCTGGGCCGGCAGAAGTTCGGCCTCAGCCCAGACCCCCGGGCACCAACCCCCCTGCAGGAAGGCGCTTCTGGGCCCAGGCACACCTCCCTGCCCCTCCCCTGTCACCCGCCAGCAGACAGAGGCATCTGGATGCTGGGCAGCCCCGCAACTCTGCTGACCTCTTACAGAAGGGGAAAAGAGGGTCCCAGTAGTGCAGGGTGCTGCGTTCGTGGGCCCCTCCAGAGACAGGCTTAGGAAACAGCACAAAAAGTCCCCAGGAGGAAGAAGCCCAGGTGGTGAGGCTGTGTGACTAAGTTGGCCATCAGGATGTCTCTGGGACACCCTGCTGACCACTGTCCTGACCTCAGCCGGGGAGGCGGTGTTTGCTAACCCAAACCCTTTTCCTTGAGAGCGTGGTGATTAGATGTGAGTCAGAGTGGCCCGCACCACACCCGGACCTGCAGCGAAGAGGCACCCGCGCAGGCTGAGCACCTGGAACAGAAGCCACGATGGCTCCAGGGCGCCACGGACTTTGGTCTGACCCGGTGGCACCCGGCGGGCTCCCTCAGGCCTCGTGGACAGGCCCCTCTGGCCACACGCAGCCCCATCTGCAGCCGCCAGCCCGCACAGATGCTGGGACTGCGTGCTGAGGAGCTGAGACGACAGCTCAGCGGAGTTCTAGTGGCGCTGCTGTCTCCCGCCGGGAAGCCAGATGGGCAGAAATCCGAGGCCCGAGGGCGGGTCGGGGCAGGGAGCAGGAGGCGGGCAGGGCTGCCTGAGCCGCCTCGGT
>NW_007079761.1:26747-29238 GCF_000164805.1 Carlito syrichta | reverse complement strand
GGGATCCAAGGGGGATGCCCAGGCCTCCCAAGGGCACGCCAGCAGGCGGCCTGGCCCAGCAGCTCCAGGGTGCTCAGGGACACTGCCCAGCCCAGCGTGCTGGGCTCCGAGAAACATGGGCCTCGGACACAGGCCTCGCTGCCGGCCCCACCCCAGAGCCTCAGGCGATCAGAAGTCCCTGGGGAGAGGCTCGCTGACTCATTCTCCCCAGGGGCCACCTTCCCCACCTAGACTCGCCAGCCCCCCTTCCAAGGCCACTCTCCAGCAGGTGGGAGCAGCCGTCCTGTCCAGCCAGTGTGCGGGCTCCAGGCCTACAGTGGTGTGTCTGGGTACGCCGCCCTCTGCGGCCACTTTCTGCGGAGAAACGGGGTCAGGGCTCTCTGGCTCCCTGCCGCCCAGAGATGGGGGGAGGGGGAGAAGAAGGGGTGGTGTCTGCGGCGACCACCAAAGCTGCCCAGGAATCGCCACAGCGGGGGCACGTGGGCCTTTCTGAGACACCCACGCGTCCGACAGCTCAGGTGGCCTGGCAGGAGGAGCCCCGGGGGATCTGGCCTGGAGCTCCGCAGGGCTCACGCTACCGCCTCCCCATCGGCTGGGTTCTTCTGGGGCGGGGGCGGGCACCCTTGCCTGGGAGGAGCAGTCCCAGAGACCCCCTTGGCAAGGAGTGTAAGCAGCAGGACCGGCACCTGTCCCTGTGAGAGCACTCAGCGGTCGGCCACCAGCCGGGCCTGCCCACGCGTGTGCCTCCCGCAGCCTTGCCGCCTCCTGCTGCCGGCCAGCAGGGTGGGTCTTGGCTGGACTGCAGGAGCCTGGTGGGACGGACCCGGGAGGGCGCTGTGCCGGGAAGACCTCTGCTCCCTCTCAGCGGAGGCCCAGGGACCTCCCAGCTGCTCCTGAGTTCAGAAGCAACTTCTGCAGAAACACCACTCCCCCTGCAAGCCTGGGGCAGAGTGCCACTGGCGCTCAGAAGAGGAAAGATTTGGCTAGGAAAAAGGGCTCCCCAGGCTAAGTCCCATGTGGGAGGCTGAGAAAACCAAGGTTGGGGAGGCCCGCTTGCCTGCTGAGCGAGCCTGGACCCTCGTCCCCAGGGCAGCCCTGCAGCCTCACCCGGTCCAGCTCGTGAGCAGCAGCCTCCTGTCTGGCCTGCGTTCCGGGCTTCCTGCTAGAGGCAGGCTTTCTGGCGGGCGCCACACCCACACCCTCATGGCCAGGTCTGCAGGGGGTGCTCAGGGCAGGCAGGGCACCCTTAGGCATTCCTCTGTGGTGCTCCCGTGGCCCCGTGTCCAGGGCAGCCAACATGGGCCCTGGCCCCCCCACAGGGGGCCCACGGCCCTCGGGTCCTCCCCCTCCTCCCTCCCTCCGCTGCCATCTCGCCCCGGCCACACTCAGCCTTACCCCAGGTCTCGGCCACCCACCCCACCGGCACGAGACCAGCCCGCGCGCGTCCCCAGCCCAGGTGCCTCGGACACGTCAGCACCTGCCGCACGGACGAGGGGTGATCGTCTCTCTCTTCACAACTGAGCTCGTGCGGCCTCCGAGGGGTCGTGACCTTTCCAGGGCCACCCAGCTGGAACAGCGGACCACACGGTGGGTACCCTCACTGAGCACCTGGGTCTAGACCAAACTCGGCTTTTCTGGACCTCAGTAACACCCCGCCAAGCGGCTCCTCCCGGTCGGCCCTGGGACACGCTCCTCCCCTCGGCTGGCAGGTAGCACGGCCTGGACCGCACAGTCTCCAGGAAGCACAGGCAGCACACCGGAGATGCGTGTGGACAGCGCACCGACCGTGTGTGCTCAGGACCTGGGGCTGCCGTCCCATCCAGCCCTTGAGGACACAGGCCCCGTGGGGCCAAGGACGCTGCCTCCTGGCCCAGGGGGAGCTGGCATCCGGACTCAGGCCCTGCTGCCTTCGATTGTGGACATGAGGCAGACATGTGGACGGCTGGGGACGAGCACAGAGGTGGTGCCAGGGGCCACGGGCTGAATGCAGTGGCTCTTTCTTGGGGAAGCCTCTCTCTCCAGACACGGTGCTCCTCACCAGGCCGGCACGAAGCCCTGGCTGATGGAAATCGTGCCGTGAACCTCGCCGGATTCTGGGGAAAGGGTAACCAGGGAGAGGTATGTCCCAAGCTCTCTGTGCTCTGTCCTTTCTCCCTACAGTCCCCTGGCCAAGATGTCTGGGGGAGACTCGTCCCCTCTGCTGCGGAAGGCTCTGAGGGCCTCCCACCCCCAACCACACGTGCCCTGGGGCTGGGCAGGAGGATCCCTGTAGGGCTTGTCTCAGTTGCCCCCCCCACATCTCCACGCCCAGAGTTCTCTCAAGGCTGCGTCCTGCCTCTCAGCCAAGCTAGTCACCTGGACGCCTGTTGCCTGGCCCGCTGCAGCCTGAAGGCAACAGCCGCCCTGTGCAGGGAAGGAGGAGAGCTTGGGAGTAGGCAGACGTGTGGGGAAGGGTGTCATGGTCCCGGTACACTGCCCAGCCCCCCCCCCC
>NW_007079761.1:19399-26491 GCF_000164805.1 Carlito syrichta | reverse complement strand
CCCTGCCTTGGCCGCCCCCGCCGCTAACTCCTGCCTCGAGGTCCATGCACCGCTTCGGGCTGCCTGCTGGCTGCCCTCCGTCCTGGCTCTGGTCGATGCCGCTGCGGGCCTGGGCCTTCTCCACAGAGGGGAGCAGTGCTGGCGCTGAGAGGCCCCCTCCTGCGCAGGCCAGCCCTGAGGTGGGCACTGTCTACCCCAAAGCAGCTCTGCCTGGGGCGGGGGCCGTGGGTGCAGCTGAGACAGGGAGCAAGCAGGCGGGTCCCAGGGCCAGGCTGGGGGCGGGTGGGGTTCCCGCTCTGTGGGCGGTCCCGGTGGGGCCCTCCAGTCCCAGGCCTGCTCCTCCTCCTCCTTCAGGCCTTGGCTCAGTCCATCCTCACCCCCCAACTCCCACCTGCAGTCTGGAGGAGGGACCTGACTCTTCCTCCTTGGCAGGCACTCCACGAGGCAGCTGCACAGGAAGCGGCAACCGCAGGCTCGCAGGGACCGTGCAGGAGTCCCACAGCGAACCGCCCGGAGGCCAGGCGCTCCCAAGCCCAGGAGGGACGTAGGTGCTCCGAGGCACAGGGGTGGGAGGTGATCTGGGAGGCGCCCTCGCCTGGCCTCAGGCCTCAGCCCCGTTCTTCCACTTGACTCTCCCAGGCAAGGGGGTTAGCCGGGACCTGGGGGGCGCCCCGCCTGGCCTCAGGCCTCAGCCCCGTTCCCCTTCACAGGAGGCCCCGCTGTGTGCCTGTCCAAGAGAAAGAGCCAGGTCCCTGGTGGGGGCCAGGTCTGAAGGAGGCGGGCCTGGCAGGGGGATGGGCCGACTGCAGCCCAGCCCACGGAGGAGCCCGGGGCGGGGTCTCTGCGTCCCACAGCTGACTCTTCAGGTGTCCAGGAGAGGAAGCAAATCTGCGGTTTCAAGGACAGGCCATTGTTCCACGTGGTGGGAAAATGAAAAGTCCCACCATGTTTCAAAACACCGAGGTGTTGAAAAAACACGAGGTAGCAAAAAGCCTCATCAGCACGGGCTCCGGGAACACTTCCGCAGCGCTCCCTCCCTGAAGTCTGCAGTGGGGCGCGCTCACCGCCCCACAAACACGGCCGCAAAGTCTTAGGACAGGCAGGCTGCTGAGCCTTGAGACGCCTTGGCCCCCTGAGAAGCTGTGCCCACCCAGACACAGAAGCACTGCCCAGGCACCTGGAGACCAGCACGGGGGGTCCCCAAGGCGAGGGGCTCCTCCGGATGCATCCCAGAAGCCTGGAGCTCCCTGCCTTCACACCCCCGCTGCCAGGGAGGGGAGGAGTAGCCGGGTGCAGGGTCCCTCACTGGGGAAGCCAGGCGCTTTTCCTCCAAAGCCCCCGGCCCGCACTGTCTCACGGGCCCTGACAAAGACGCGCTTTGAGCTGGCAGCTGTGGACCTCTGACCAGGAGAGAGAGTTTGACGCAGGCCAGGCAGTCAAACTCACTCACCCTCTGGCCTTCAGGCTGCCCCAGGGAGCACCCTCGCCAACCATCAGTTGTCAGAGAGTCACTAGAGACTGTCTGCTGGAAGACCGAAAAGCCTCTCAGCCCGTTGGGGAACGGCAGTCTGACGCCTTTCCTTTTCTCTGGGACCTTCTGGTCCACTGGGGAGCGGCCCCGGCCAGCACTGTCAGTGTCTCTGGTCTTGGACACAGCCCACCAAGAATCTCCAGGTGGAAGAGGAAGGAGAATGGGGGAAGAGGTCCTGGCTGAGAGCCCCGTATGGGCCACCAAACTGCCATGAGGTGGGCTAGATATGGTGTGGCTGGAGTTGCAGGGGTGGACGTGCTCACCACAACAGTTGCGAATTAAGAAGGCAGATTCGCTACAGAAGAAACGCTGCGAAAGGCACAACGGACAGAGCGGCCGTGAGAGTGCCTGCTGTCTGCCACAAAGAGGCAGTGGCCCACGGCTCTTCCCAGTAGAGCTTTGACCCTCTCTTCCGCCAGGGTGAGCGTTAGGGGTCCATGCATCTGGGCTCCTGCCACGCAGATGAGACCGTTCTGATCGGCTGCTGTCTGACCTCCGCGGTAAGCCACTCGCAGGCCAGTCAGAGGTTTCTGGCCTGGCTGGTCAGTTGAGGGCTTGTGAATCTTTGCCACCCGCAGCGAACTGCTCTTTGCCACGGAGCCAGAACAGATGTTTTACAGCTGGCCGTTCCACCTGTAGGGCTCCTGTAACCGCGTTCTAAGAGTTCCTCCTCAAAATAGCTCACCCAATTCGCCCAGCTAATGCTGGCCTAACCAGGCCCCACGTTCCTCCACGTTAACCTTCGGGGGGCACGCACTGTGGGGTGCCACGCAGGCCATGCCTCACCCCTGCCCAGGCACAGATGGGGACGCTCCCAGCCGGGGGCTGTGGTGCCCTCCTGGCCCCAGCTCACATGCTGGTCCTGCTCTCTTTCTGATTGGGGCAGCCCCCCCATGAAGGCAAAAGCTAGGCCCCTCACCCCAAACACACTTCCTAGCTAGGTGGGCCACCCTCTTGCTTGCGGTGGGCTAGACCCAGAACAGCCCTGTGTGCTGACGCTGAGGGGCACAGACGGCCGGGACACAGCCCGTGACCAGCCCCACCTGGCCGGTGTCAGGTGAGACCCTGACTGCTGAAGGTTCTGGAAGCCACGTCCAGGGTGAGGGCCACAGGAGGCCAGGCTGGGAGTGCTCTCTGCCAGAACTCTTCAGTGAGGGCACTATGGGCTGATGGCATTCTGAGAGCTTGCCTGCTGTCCTCGAGCCCAGTAGGACGGCGGTGGCCCAGCCCTGGACTCACTGACTGGCCGTCGGAAGCAGTGCTCTGCCTGGGGGCCTTCCATGAGCAGGAGGGGCGAGAAGCATCTTGCCTCCCCTTGCCCTTCTGGCCTCCCAAGCTCTGGCTTGCTGCTCCAGCCAGGTTGCGAGGGCACCGGGGGCTGCTCAGTGGCCACGAAGGCTGCTCATTCGTATTTGACAGCTGCTGGCCTGGCACGTGCTGGCTTCTCACACCAGCAGGCAAGATGCCACTTCTTTCTGAATGCACACACTCACATCTTAGGGTCAAAGGAAGGTGACGGTGCCCTCTCCTTTGCTGGGCGTGGAGTTGGGCAGCAGGGTGGCTGGACTGTGTGCTCACTAGTCTGGCCCAGGACCTGCCTCCAGAGCCTCGGCTTCCTCTTGTGCTGGCCCAGGGCTCTGGGCTCACTTCCAGAGTGCTGCCGGGTCTCGGCTGCCGGCTGCCCAGGGCTCAAAGTGTGCTTCTCCGTGTCCTCACAGCCTGTAGCCGCAGACCCCCGGCTGGCTGGGTCTACGGAGGACGACACGGAGGCCTATGGGGGAGGCTGGAGGCGGTGATGGGGTCTGGCAGGGCAGCACACGGGCCTGGCTAGGGAACTGTCCCTGCCTGTGCGAGAGCACTCAGGGCCTGACCTGAGGGTCAGTAGCGCTACGGCCACAGGGACGTACAGCCCCCAGAGACTGCAAGGACACCAGAGCCCGGTTCTGTGCACCAAGAGTAAAAGTTCCACCTCAAAGCTTGTGGACAGACCTGTTGCCAATTCTGAAAAACACAGAAAACAGGAGAGGCGGAGCAGAAATCCAACGCACGCCGGGTACGGAGATGGCTTGTCCCCGGGCCTGGGGCCCTAGGTCACTTTTCTGAATCTTTCCTATTTTATATAACCAGGCCCGTACTACGACACAAAGAAATAAGCAAAAAGACAACGTACGTGATCCAGTCCGACCTTCTCACAGGAGGTCAGAGTCAGGGAGGTCCGGGAGGCTTGGGGCCGCCCCTGTCGCCTCTCAGGATATCTCCCAGCCACAAGGCCACCAGGCTCCCTGGGGATCAGGAGGACCAGGGCTGACCCGAGGACCATGGAAACCCCTCCAGGCTCAAACTGCTGCCCCCACCGCTGAGGGCTGGCCCCCTGCAGCGACCCCTTCTCCCAGGACCCCAGGCAAGACCCTCCTGGTTCTCACGCGGCCCCAGGAGCCTCTCCACGTGGAGGAAAGGCTGACATCTGCACCCCACCTGACGAGCACAGAGATGGCCAGGGAGAGATGGCCTTGCACGCTCTTGAACACAGAGGAACTCAAAGCCTGACCAGTACACTCCAGAAACAAGCCACCCCGCCCCCAACTAACAGCAACGCCCCGCTCCTACTGTCTGTGGCCCTGCTGACCTGGCTCAGCAACCGGGGAAGGCGATTCCCCCAGCTGACACCCTGGAAGCGTTGTCGCCTGGACGGTGACCCTCAGTGCTGGGGGGTGGAGAATATGGACTCTTCATAGCCAGATGCCACAACAGGCCGGCCCATCTCCCTCTCATGTTCTTCTTGGCCATTGCCACCAAAGAAGTGTGTGTTGGTGGCTGGCAGGCATTTACCTGTTTTATCCCTTCAACCCCTGGTGCGGTCACCCCTACGAGAGCCTTCTGCAGATGGGCAAACCAAGGCTCAGGGTTTGCCACAGCCAACCCCTTCCCACAGCCAAAGTCTGTACTCCTTCCACAGCCAAAGTCTCCCAGATACCAGAGAAGTGTCTGACTTCACAGGCCACGTGCCGGGTGCGTGTCTGCTGCTGACTGACCCCACGGTCGCTGAGACCCCAAAAACGCTGGCACAAGGCGCCCCCCGGAGCCAAGTGTGCTGCCACCAGTCCCAGGACACAGGTCTCCAACTTGTCAAGGGATCTGCCATTGAGCAGCTGTGTGGCCGTGACAAGCTCCCCCATACAGCAGATGCATCTGGCATCTGCTTCCTCCTTGCATAAGACGGACACGGTGCCTCCTAAAGTCCACACATGACGCTCGGGAAGAGGAGGGGCCCAGCCTGGCCCAGGCCGGCCCGGCTCGACTCAGCCCTGCCTAGCCCGGCCCAGCCCAGCCCAGACCAGCTTGACTCAGCCCAGCCCAGCCCAGCCCAGTTCAGCTCGGCCACAGCCCAGGCCCGCTCAGCCCGGCCCGGTGGGGAGAAGAGGAGAGGAAACTTCCAGAACAGCTTACCTGCTCATGCCAAGTGCGAGTCGAAGGCACCAGGAGAACATGCAAGAGACAGAGAGAGAAAAGCTGTCAGTCAAATGATTTGTGTCAGGTCTAACTATAGAAACCACAATAGCTCCATTACCTCAAAAAACAAAAACCAAAGCAGTAGTTAAAAACCTTCTTCTGAGTGTGAGGAATGCCCGCAGCTGACGCTCAGACGTTTCTGCCAAAAAGCAGCACACACACAAATTTGAGTACACATGCCCTTAAACACGCACCTACAGACACATGCCCGTGAAGACACAGGCGCAAGCACCAACATGCAGAATGCGAACAGGCCGTGGAGTGCGGGGAGGGACAAGGATCATTTCACTGCTGTTTCAACGGTGTAAGTCTGGCAAAATAAAAAGTTAGGGGGAAATTCCAAAGAAAATGCCAGGTTCTTTCTTCCAAGATCCAGAAGAACAGATTACCCAATGGTAGGCAAACCCTTGCGGCAAGCGCTCACCTGAGGCCAACATGAGCCCGAAATCAAGAGTCCAACAGACATCCTCAGAGAGGAAAAGCCCAGCCTGGGGGATGGCCCTGCCGCGCTCACCCTGGTCCCAGGACAGAAAATCCCACAAATCCAGCCTGACAGGGCCCGCGAGGTCCTGCCCTCTGACCACCTCTGTCGCTCTGGGCAGAACGGGACGGCTTCCTACGAGAAAACCCACCCATGGGCCTCCTGTCCACAGACGACGGAGCTCCATCGATGGACCAAAGTCACATGTATGTGCCTCACAGAAAGCCCAGGGAAGGAGGAACAGGGGAGGGTGCCCCTCACTGGATAAGTATCCCCAAACCCACAGCAAGCGCAGGCCTCATGGGGAAGGCGAGGCGTGCTCTCTCCGCGACCAGGACAGAGCCGCCCCTCCCTGTAGCGATTCTCCGCGCAGTAGGGTCTCCCTGACGCGATCCAACATGGGGAGCCAGGTGCAGGACTGTCTGGCGGGGCCCCTCCGGGCGCCACTTGCAGGCGCTCCCCACTAGGTTTCACAGACGGAGCCCCCGCGTGGGTGGAGCTGCTTCCATGCACACTGCCCTTGCCTGGGCCCAGAGAGCCCAACGGGGCTGTAGGCTTGCTCTCAGCAGGGTGGAACCTGGAGGTCTGGGGCCTCATCCCACATTCCCCTGAGCCGGCTTCCCAGTGAGCTCAGAAGGCCGAGGGGGATCCCCTGGCTGCATGAGCTGGACCGCCAGAGTCGCCCTGCCTCCAGTTCCTTGCCGCACCAGTCCTGCTGCCTTCCCACCTGGCCCCCTCCTCCTCGGGAGGCCCTGGGCTGACCTTGAGAGGGCAACCCAGCAAGGACACGGCCAACAGCTCCACCAGGAGCTGGGCATCCTGGGAGGTCTGGCCTAAGAGAAAGCCTGGGCTTTCCCGGGGGAGGAGAAGCTGGCAGGGGAGGCTGCACAGGGCAGCAGTGAGGAAGGTGAACCAGGGCTGGGGGCCGGGAGAGGAGGCCGGGGGGCTCCGGGGCCTGTCCAGCTCCAGACCCTCCCGGGACCACAGGCGCCCCGGGTGAAGGGGGAGGGAGAAGGGACTCGTGCCGGGTGCCTGGGCCTGCCTGCTGACACGTGTCCTGACATGGGGCCCGAGCCTGGCCGGACACCAGCTCTGACTCGGATGGGCTCTCGGCTGTCTGAGTTAACTGGCTTTAACTGAGGCCAGGCTCCTAGGAGGACAGGTGGTCCCAGCCGCCTGGCCCAGCCTTCACCGAACACGTCCCGGGGGCAAGGACATCACACCAGCCCGGACACAACGCAGCCCAGGGCTCGAGCCTAGCCCAGGAGAGGAGCAAGTGCCCCTCTCGGGAGCGGTGGCCCTCATGTCCCAGGAGGAGCCACAGGACCTGGCAGTGTCCTGGGAGAATGACGGAGGCCCGGGACCTGGCCTCGGAAGGTGGAAAGCCTCGCCGGGGTTCCGTGCACTGGTGTGAGTGGGCGGGGCAGCCCGGCGGGCTAGAGAGGTCCCAGGGGCGGGGATGGTGCCCTGATGCTGAAGGAGCTGCACCCGAGACGGCGAGCCAGGGCCCGGGTTTGGGGTGCTCGGAAGCGGCAGGCCGGGGCACACGATGGCAGGGGGGGCCGGGACT
>NW_007079761.1:8103-19216 GCF_000164805.1 Carlito syrichta | reverse complement strand
TAACAGATGGGACCTGGAGAGGGGCCTGCCCTCCTGGCTCTGACGGGCATGTGCACGGGCGTGTGCGGTGGCCGCGGGCCGGAGGGGAGACGAGCGGGAGAGGCGGGGCAGGGCACCCGTGACGCCGGACTGCAGAGTGAGAAGTGCCTGGTGCCTCTGCCTCGGGTTGCAAGACCCACACTTCAGGGCACGGCCCCCTCGCCAGGCCGCGCGACATGCTGAGCAGGCTTTTCGGCGGGGGGGAGGGGGTTGGCAGGGCCCTGGCAGCGGGCCCCAGCATCCTCTCCCCGACCACTCACTGCGACTTCACGGGTACCACCTGGACACGCCTGCCACCTCCTACTCCAGGACGGGCCCACGAGAGCCGCCCCTCACGCCGACCTCTCCTCCCTGGCCTGGCGCAGTGGCCCCGGAGCCCCGGCCCCCATGCAGGAAGGCCGCCCCAGCCCTGGGCCTCCCAGCACCTCCGAGCGGTCGGTGGGTTGGGCGCCATCCGAGGACACTTCCCTCTCGGGACCGAGACAGCAGCCCATGTCACAAGCGCCACCTGCAGCCCCGCCACTCCTGGCGGGCTCACCCTGCGTGACGTCAGGCCTTTGTGCCAGCCTGCGGGGAGGCGCTTCAGGGCGCCAAGCCCACCAGGATGTTTGCCGGCCTGGCCTCCCGCCGGTCTGGCCGTGTGCTCTCCAACGCCTGCCCCTCTCCACACTGCTCCCACCGCTGCTGCCCAAGAGACCGAGACCGCCCTGGGTCTGGGGTCCTCGGCGTGGCTGCCGGCCCCTCGCCCAAGTCTTGGGTTCTGGCCCACGGGCCAGTGGAGCTGCTCCCCACTCAGCTCCCTCGCACGCTGGGCCTCCCTCCCTCCCTCCTTCGCTCAGGGCCGAGCCAAGCCTGGCCACGTGTGGTGCGGGGCCACGCTGACCAGGCAGCCCAAGGCAGCCGGAAACCCCATTGCCGTGCTGGGGGACATGGCTCCCAGGCAGGGCCCTCCCTGGGCCACGGGCACGCTGCCCATGGTGGTGCTTCTTGCCCTCTGGCCTGCCTCTTCCCGAGCTGCCTCCAGGGCCGGTATGAGCCTGGGCAGAGTGAGGACCCCGAGGACGGCGGAGGCTCTGGGGCTTGGAGTGAAGCTGACTGGCCAGTGACCACGACAGTCCCTCCATCAAGCCGAGAGCAAGACCAGTTAGCGGTGGTCACTGCGCTGGCTGCCACGCCCAGCAGGTGTTCTCCTCACACACACAGGGGGTGGCTCTGATTGGCCAGAAACCACGACTGCTCCGAGGCTGCAGGAAGAGTGGTTACTTGGGGCCTGGAGAAGGACGGTGCTGTGAGGCGGGGCTGGGACAAGGCACGGGGTCTGGGGGTGGGCACACAGACCCCCCACATTCCCTCCTGGCAGGCCCTTCTGTGCCCCGCCAGCAGTCCTGCCGTGGGCTCCTGTACCCACGAGAAGGCGGGGACACCAGCCTCTAACAGACCTTACGAGGGGGAAAACCACGGCGCCCAAACGAAGCCTGGAGGCTCAGCCAAAGGAAAGAGGCCTCTACCCCTTCAGGGGTCTGTGTGGCCCTTCCTGGAGGCAGGGGCTCTACCCACAAGCCTGGCCTCGGCCCCTGGGAGTGCAGCAGGGGACAGTCCAGGGAGGAGGGAAAGGCCCTACCCTCAGAGTCAAGGAGGCACAGAATCTTGGAGACTGCAGGCCTGCGATGGCCGCCGGCCGGGCCATACACCCCCGGGTGCCACCAGGACGGCAGTGCTCAGTCTACAGAGCCCAAGACCCAGGGGCCTGGAGCCATGTTATCCTGCACGGGGAGCCCTCGTAAATCCAGGGTCCCCAAGGCTGCGATGAGGTCTCTGCCAGGCCCGTGGGGACAGGTGAGTAAAGAGAGGTCACCAGGTGAGGGAAGGCGAGTCACCCCTACACTCGAGCACCTGTTTCTGAGCTGTCTGGGGGGCCGAGGAAGGCAGGACTAACCTCCGCGGGATGCTAGGGGTGGGGACCAGGCAAGCGCTCTGTGAGCGGGGTCTTGGCCACATACGGTGCGGCCAGTCCCACGGCCGGAGGGTGGGCCCCAACCGTGCAACGACTGGCCATGCTGAGCCAGGCAGAAGCTGAGCCAGCCCCGCTGGGCCTCCAGGGAGCATGGCCTGGCTGCAGGCCGGGGAGGGGTGACACACCACGAACACTGCAAGGACACGGGGCACCAGTGGCACTCTGGGGCCCTGAGGCCGGTGGGCGGGACTCTGCGTCTCCTGGAGGTCAGCAGGGCGGGGGCTGCGCTCTCTGCTCTGCGCCTGTCCCACCGGTCCAGGCCTGCTGCCGGGCACCTGCCTCAGACTCCACAAAGGCCTTTCTCTCGCCCCCAACTTCTGGGCCCAGGAACCTGAGCCCGGCCTTGGCAGACCCCTCCCGAGACCCTGCGTCACTCTTCTGTCGACATTCCCGCCATGGCCCCTCTGTGCTGTGCTCTGGGCTGCCCGCGGTCGGCCAGCGCGAGCTCACTATGTCTCCTGCATCGGGGCACAGACGGGTGCAGGTGGGCTGCTGGCGAGGGCCTGGGAACCTGCCCCAGAGGTGCCAAGCCAGAGCAGGAAGCCCTGGCCCCACGAGGGAGAGCAGGCTCTCCCCAGCTAGCGCCTGGACACTTCCGTTCTCCAGTGTTGCCGACCCTGGGTGGTGGAGCCAGCTGCCTTTGCCTCTCTGTCCACTCAGGGCAGCCCGCCAGGGTCAAGAGGCCCCAGTTGCCCTCAAGATGACGCCAGACGCAATGGAGTGGTGGCCCCAGTTGTCCTCAAGATGACGCCAGACGCAACGGATTGGTGGCCCAGCCAGGATGAAGCTGCTGTTGCCTTCCCGCCTGGGAGCTGAGGCCACCCTGGGGACAGGTGCACTCCTTCACCCGGCAGGGCTGGGGGAAGCAGGTTGCTGGGCAGTGGAGAGGCCTCACCCCAAGGAAGAAGGCCGAGACCATGACCAGGAGGCCATAGGGAAGCTTAGGCTTTAGGGGCGTGTGCATGTGTGAGACACAGAAGGTCTCAGGCCACACACAGGCTCTGGGACTTCCCTGGCTTGGTCAAGGCACGGAATGTCAGTCTGGGTGGGCAGGCCTTGAGGCCTCTTGCTTCCTGAAATTCCTTCCTTCAGGGGCATTTGTGCTGATTTTCCATGGACATGGCTCTGGCCTCCCTAGAGGGGCTCCAGGGAAACCAGGAGAATACAGAGGGCAGTTGCTACGACACCCAAGGTCCACTTCGACCCACCTCCCCCTCCCGGTTCTCCTCTGTGGCACAGCGGGAACACAGGGGCTGAAGCCAGGGGGTCTGGGTGTGCCCAGCGAGGCACTGGCAGCCGAGGGACCTGGGGCGGATCCGGCGCCTGCTGAGCTCTGCGCCTTTCCTCCGCAGAAGGACAGATGGGGCTGCCTTGGACGCCCCGTGGCGACGCTGACTGAGGGCACAGCCAGCAGCCCTGACGCTTCCCCGGCGCCAGGCACACTCACGCCTCCGGGCTCACCTGATCCTCACCTCGCCCCAGGGGAGAGGACGCCATTCCTCCCCACTTACAGTAAGAGCCAGTGGCACAATGAGGTGAAGGCTCTTGTCTAGGGCCACCCAGCCAGGCCGCTGCCTGAGCATCTGCCTCTTGACTTCAGGCCCTGTGGCTAGCCTCCCAGCACATGCCTGGGACTCAAGAAGCGCTCGCAGACTGACACCAATCCTTCCCAAACTCTTCTAAGAAGTTGAAGCAGAGAGACCACTTCCTAACCCATTCTATGAGGTCAGCAATACTCTGATACCAGACAAAGTACTATGAGGAAAGAACACTACATCAACATAACTTGTGAATGCTGATGCAGATATTTTCAACAGAATATGTGCAAACTGAATTTAATAGCATATTGAAAGGATTCCAGGTCGTGACCAAGTGGAACTTATCTCTGAAATGCAAGAATGGTTCAACATGTGAAAATCAATCAGTTTACTACCCCACACAAGGAAAAAGAACATATCATCTCAATCCATACAGAAGAATCATTTGACACAATTCAACACACTTTCATGATAAAAACATCCAGCAAACTAGGAACAGAAGGAAACTACCTCAACATAATAAAGACCGTTGCTATGAACTTAGTATGTGTTCCTGCTCCCCCCCCCCAACTCACATGTGGAAGCCCTAAACACCCTAATGTGATGGCATTAGGAGGTGGGGCCTTTGAGAAGTAATTAGATCATGAGGATGGAGCCCTCATGAATGGGATCAGTGTCCTCATAAGAGGAGACATAAGAGAGAAAATCTTTCTCTCTTGGCCATGAGAGGAAACACACAGGGTATATATAAGCCAGGAAAAGAGCCTTTGCCAGGCACCACGCGTGCTGACCCCTTCCTCTTGGGATCCTCGGTTTTGAGAACTTTAAGAAATGAATGTTTATTGTTTAAGCCACCCAGTCCGCAGTGTTTGTTACAGTAGCTGAGCTAAGGCAGCCATATATGAAAAGCCTACAATTAACATCTTCAATGGCAGAAACAAAAAAGCTTTTCCTCTAAAATGAGGAACAAGCAAAGATGACCACTTTTGCCACTGCTCTTCAGCACAGTACCAGAAGACCTAGCTTGAGCAATCAGGCAAGAGAAAGAAATAGAAGGCATTCAGATTGGAAAGGAAAAATGAAAGTTATCTCTCTTCACAGATGATATACTCATATATATAGAAAACCCTAAAGAATCCACACACAAAAAAACCCCTGCTAGAGTTAATAAGTTAACTTAGCAATGTCATAAGATATAATTTTTTTTTTTAGCTGGAGCCTCACTCTGTTGCCTAGGCTGGAGTGCAGTGGCATGCTCATGGCCATCCCAGTGTCAACCTGCTGGGCTCCAATGATCCTTCAGCCTCAGCCTTCCATGTAGCTAGAACTATAGGCATGTTACCACACCCAGCTAATTTTTTACTTATTGTAGAGATGAGGCCTTGCCTAGTTGCCTGGGCTGGTTGGTATCGAACCTGTGTGCTCAGGCAATCCACTCGCCTTGGCTTCCCAAAGCGCCAGGATTAGGCTGAGCCACCAAGCCCAGCCCGGATACAAAGTATTAAAAAATTAGTTGTATCTCTGTACACTAGCACTGAACACACTGAAAAGGAAATCAACAAAACAATTCCACTTACAATAGCACCAAAAATAAAATACTTAGGAGGAGACTTAACCAAGGAGATGAAAGAGTTATATACTGAAAATTACAGTACATTAACGAAAAAAATTAAAGACAACATCAACACATGGAAAATCGCAGACATACAGACCTATGAACAATAGCCATGCAACAAACTGTCACATATCTGGCCAAATGGTGCCAAGACCATCCAACAGGGAAAGGACCGTCTTCTCCCCAAATGGTGCTGGGAAAACCGGATGTCTAAATGCAAAAGAATGCAGCTGGACTCTTCTGTCACACGATACAAAAAAATTAACCCCAAAATGGATCACCCCTCTAAAAGAGCTAAAACCATAAAAGTCTTGTAACACAGAGGAAAAGCTTTATGATACTATATTTGGCAATGATTTCCTGAACATGACAACAAAACACAGACAGTAACAAAAGAGTAGATAAACTGAGTTTAAAGTCAAAATTAAAAACTTTTGTGCATCAAAGAACAGTATCAAGAGTGAAAAGGCAACCCACGGGAGAAAGTATTTGCAAATCATGTATCTGATAAGAGACTAATAGTCAGAATATATAAAAAACTACAACTTAAGAAAAAACAGAACAACCCAATCAGATATGGGCAAAGACCTTGAACAGACATTTACCCAAAGAAGACATACAAGTGTCCAATGAACACATAAAAGATATTCAAAAGCACAACATTAGGGAAATGCAAATCAATGCCACAATGAGATACCACTTCACACCCACTAGAATGGCTATTATAAAAAAAAAAACCAGGAAATAGGAAATGTTAGCAAGGATGTGGAGAAACTGGAACCAGTGTGTGCCCGTGGTGGGAAGGTAAAAGAGTACAGCTGCTGTGGAAAACAGTATGGCGGCTTCCCAAAAAATGAGACCTAGAATTGCCATATGACCCAGCAATTCTTCTTTTAGGTACATGCCCACAACAACTGAATACAGGGACTTGAACAAATATTTGCACACCCACAGTCACAGCAGCATCATTCACTACAGTAAGAAGTGGAAGCAACCCAAGGGTCCACTGACCGGTAAGACTGGATAAGCCAGATGTGGTCTCTGTCTGCAACAGGGTATACCCCTCACCTTAAGGAGGAAGGAAATCCTAACATGGCTGCAACACAGATGAACCTCGAAGCCATTAAGCTAAGTGAAACAAGTCAGTCACAAAGACAATAATCATGTGTTTCCACTCATATGACAGGCACTTGGACAAGTCAGATTCACAAAATTAGAGAGGAGGTTGGGGGATGTGGGGGCAGGAGGAGGCAGTGTGCAATGGGGGTGGAGTTTCAGTCTGGGAAGATGGCAATGTCCTGGAGATGGAGGGTGGCAATGGTGGCATGACAGAGAGAATGTGCTCAACGCCAGCGAACTACACTTTTTTTTTGAGTCGGGGTCTCCCTCTGTTGCTCAGACTGGAGTGCAGTGGCACAAAATAATGGCCCACCATAGCCTTGACCTCCTGGGCTCAGGCAGTCCTCCCACTTATCTTCCTGAGTAGCTGGGACCCCAGGTGCGCGCCACCATACCAGGCCTTCCATACTGTGCTGGCTACGGTGAAGGCACACACAGTGGCCCTCCCAACATGCCCGCTGCTGTCCCTGTCATCAGCTGGGGTATCATTCTCTTGGGAGGGCAGGAGGGAGGAACAGGAGCCCCAAGGACATGTCGTCTGAGGAGTTCGCGCTTTTGGGCACTTGGACACACCCGGTGACCGGCACCCCAAGAGCTCACAGAGCCCAGCTTTCCCACCCTCTGTGAGCAGCAGGGGTCCCCAGGGGCGGCACAGCCCCAGCCGCCACTCTGTGTGGGGCAGGGGTCCCCAGGGATGTGCAGCTCCGTCACCCCTCTGTGCGGGCAGGGGTCTGCAGGGCTGCGTGCTCCAGGCTGCCCTCCCTGTCTCTGCCACGACAGCAGATCTTCTGTGAAACACATTTCCTCTGACAGCCTGGGACGACTCTGTGGGCTTCAGAGGGCTCGGGATGGAGGAGTGGCCCTGCCATGGAGCCCTTAAAGGCACTAACGGGAAGGCATTTCAAACAGGAGGAAGCATTCCAAAGTGCCAACCACTTGTAAGGGAAAAAGCAGTTCTCGTTCCAGCATGTTTCTGAGTCACTGCTGGCTCCGAGGAAGGAGCTGCTGCTGGGGCCTGTGTATGCGTGAGAGAGTGTGTGTCTGTGTGTGTGTGTGCCCTGTGCCGCCCCTGCCAGCTCTGGGAGTCTCCCAGCCGCCAGCCCTCAGGCCACGCGTGTACAGGTTGGAGGTCTGCGCCAGCCCAGCTCCCACGGATCTCTGAGGCAGAGACCAGGGTTGCCTCCAACCTTGGGGCAGTGGGGCTGATGCACCGTGGAGGACACCACGCCACCTGCGCCTGCAGGAACAGCTCCCAGAGGCCCCAGTCCAGCCTGAGGGGAGGACAGGCAGAAGGCTGGGCTCTGCAGGATGCCTGCTGGAACCAGTCTGGACGACAGAGGGATGGGGGCCCCCAGGAAGAAGAGTCCGAGGCCTGCAGGAACACTGGCTGCAGGAGGGGGCTCTGCTGGGCCTGGCCCGCTGTGTGGCTCTGCCTCCTCCAGCCACACTGCCTTCCAGGGCAAGCAGGAAGAGACCCACACAAATGCCAGCGGCTGCCAAGACCACCCTGCCCACGTTCCCCCATTAGGGCCCGCACACACAGCGGGGGACACCTGGCCAGCCAGTCTGGCAGGGTAGCCATTTGCTTCCTGCTGACTGTCCTGCCAACGCCCTTCTGCTCTGTGATGCCCATCCTGCCCGCTACAGGGGCCATCAGGCGGGTGCCCCAAGTCGAATGGCCAAGGCTCCCCTTCGGGAAAGCCTAGGTGCTTGCCCCTGCTCACAGTTCAGGTCCCACTTCAAAGGCCACAGCGGTGGCTAATTCGGTGTGTCGACTGACTGGGTCAGGGCATGCCCAGGTAGCTGGCAAAGCCTCACTTCTGTGTGTGCCCTGAAGTGTTTCTGGAAGAGACTGGTGTTTGGACTGGGGACCGAGAAAGGAAGACACGCCCTCACCAATGTAGGCACCGCCCCATTAGCTAAGGGCCCAGACAGAACAGAAGGGAGGAGGTGGGCAAAGCTCTCTTCTGGAGCTGGGTACCCTCCTTCTCTTAACTCATTTCCCTCTGGTCTCTGACTGCAAGTGATACCATCAGCCCTCCAGGGTCCGAGGCCTTTGACCTTGGATAGAGTTTGGTTGCAGCCTTCTTGGCTCTTCAGCCTGTAGACGGCAGGTGGTGGGATGTGCTAACCTCCACAATCACATCAGCCGGTGCCCCTCATAAATCCTCTCATCTGCCCGTACATATCCTATGAGTGTCGTCTCTGGCGAACCCTCCTGCGGCCCCCCAGGATGCTGCTGGCCATGCCGACCCCCTCAGTGTGCCTGAGCCTTCAGAAGCTCAGTCTCCCTCTGGGCTGGGTGCTCCCAGGAACAGGGATGGCACGTGGGACAGGCCTGGCGAGAAAGGACCTTGAGTCTCTTGGAACAGGGACCGCTGCTGTTCCAAGTGTGTGTGCGCCGAGTCCCAAAGAGGGCTGAGATGCTGTCTCTGGCTAGGAGGCAGGGGGACAAGCGCCTGCCAGCCTGCAAAGCCTCAGCACTCCCGGGGCATGCCGACTGAGGAATCCAGAGAGACCTCCGGACTGACCCGTGCAAACCCTGGTCCTGCTGACCTGGCCAGCGACCTCCGCCAGGCGCCAGCCTGAACCTCACCCTGGTGCTGGGAAGACACAAAGGCACCTGCACCCCAAGGACAGCGGCCAAGGGCGGCAGGGTCCGCACTCCAGCGTCAGCCCCGGGCGCTGGCTCACTGGGGACCCCGGGAGTACCCAGCACTTCCTGGCAGCCAGAGGCTTTAGGCGCCTGTGTCAGTGACCACGTGGCTGGGGCGGGGTGCAGTGCCGGGGGCTGGCGCTGCCAGGCGGTGGGCGACCGAGCACCCACACACACCTGAACCAGGGCCCCAGGCCTCCCTGTCGAGCGGGGTGGCTCCCGTGGCGTGTGGAGAACACGGGTCCGTGTGTTGCCGGCGGCAGCTTCTAGTGCCTCCCAAGCCAGGCCCCGATCCTCTGCCGGCCCCTCCTCCGCCTGCCTGTGCTCCCTTCAGACCCACCTGCTGAGACTGGGGCTTGCTCCGCCCCAGAACGGCCCACACCAACCCACGGCCTGCCTTTTACCCGCTTGGCTGAAGCCTGGCCGCCTCCTATTTGATAACAACGATGCTCTCCCTGGGCGTGTTGCCAGACCAGCTTCCAGGAAGGCGAGAGCAAGCCTCTCCTCACAGGGGAGGCGCTGCGCTGACACAGGTTCAGGAGACGGCCCTCCGAGGCCGTGCCTGGACTTGTGTGAGCAAAGCTGCCCGCCCAGACCTGCTCACTGCCCACCTTCCCGCAAGGAGGAAACTGAGGCAGGAGCAAGGCCCGAGGAGTCCCGTGCCCGAGCCTGGAGCTGGGGAGGGCAGGCAGAGGAAGGATGCTGCGGCCTTGCTGCCGAGGCCCCGGCTCCCCGGGCAGGGCTCAGGTCGCCCTCTGTCCGGGGCTGCCTCTCCGGGGGACATGCCTGGGAGGGCCTCTTCTTCCAGGTGGCATCAGAACCCACTGAGCTCCCCAGGAGACCATCTGTGCTGCTTCCCCTCATCCACCTGTCCTGGATCCCTTGGGGGAGCTGACACGTCAGACCCAAAGACTTAGCAGTTTCGGGCCAGGCGGCCACACACAGCTGGGCCCCGAGGAGGGCGGACCAGGGTCCCTGGGGACCTCCCCGGGTCCCGACAGCATCCTGGGCTCCTGGGCAGGCCTCTCACTGAGCAGCCTCGCCACCTTTCCACAGATGGCAGTGTGGGGGGCACAGGTCCCACGCCCTGCTGACTCTGAGGTCCGTCCCGCCCCAGGCAGGGGTCTTCCTGCTCCTTGTCCCTGGGGAGGGGGGCAGGGAAAGCCCTGGAGGAACAGGCCTGCGTGTAAATCCCAGCCCACCACATGAGACCTCCGTGACAAGTTATTTAGTTCGCCGGACTTCAGTGTACTCGCCTGCAAATCAGGCTTGGATGTGGAAGGCCTGAATGGAGTGAGGGTGGCAGTCGGTCCCAGCCCCTTTGTGCTCCCAGACCAAGCTCCAGGGGCAGGACACCTGCCTGCCTGGCTCCCTTGTGGGCCGCCGTCACCCCACACGACAGTGCCGGCCCCAGGCCCGCCCTCCGCTGGCTGTGGTCTGGCTGGAGGACTCAGGACCCGCTGCAAAGCTTTCGCCGCCAAGGACTGCAGACCAGCACTCCCAGGAAACACAGTCCCTGACCCACGCTGCTGGGGGGACACCCCGCCCAGCCTCTCGCCACAGTGACGCACACGAACCTTGATGCTTGCGGGTCCCTATTTCCCAAGGGCTCCAAGGCTCTAGGGAGGCAAACGTCTACCGTGAGCCTTCAAAGCTTGTGACTCAGAGGGCAGAGGTCCCCTTGCCGCCTCTGGGCTGCGACATGGCTGTCTGCGCCGGCAGGCCCTGCTTCCGCAGGGGCGTTCCAGCTCTCAGGTGGCTGGTGGCTTGTGGGCAGTTCCCTCTCAAGCCAGTGGGGTAGTCTCCGAGCTAACGCAGCCAACTGGGCCCGGGGCCAAGTGTGTGTGGGGGATGCATTCCAAGGCTGGGAGGAGGGGCCGCCATCCCACACTCCTCTCCTGGGGCTGCTGGAAGCTTCCTCCGAAGAGCAGGCCCTGCAGGGGCAGCCCGGGGTGTTGCAGCCAGCACTGCCAAGGGGTGCTGGGGACCGAGGGCCCTGACAGCGCCATCACTGTCACAGGAGGCGGCCCAGGTACATGCACGCTGTCCCGCTCCTCGGCCAAGCCGGGGGCAACCCAGGCGGGCCTCCCTCTGGGAAGGAGGAGCTGGTGACCAGGGCTTTGGCTTCAGCG
>NW_007079761.1:2240-8083 GCF_000164805.1 Carlito syrichta | reverse complement strand
CACCCCGTCTCACAGAGACTCCGGTAAATGGGCCGACAGCAAGATGGGCCTGCAGGAAGACTGGTCTGCCCGTCTGGCCTCTCTGGGCTCAGTGTATGCCGGGCCACACTGGGCACTGCTGGGGCCTCAGAAAGGCCCTGAGGTGTGTGTGCCACGGGAAGGATGGTGGCCAGCAGCCATCCGTCCACCACTCAGCCTCCCGAGGCCCCGGCTGCACCCCACCAGCAGGGTCCTGGGTGGGTGGGCGTACCCCTTCCCCGCATGTGCCCTGGCCGGGGGATGCAGCACGCCTGGGTCAGCGTGGCCCCACCTGGTGGGCACCAGGAGACACGGGCCGAGACCCACAGGGTGGAAGGGAGGAGAGACCCGTGCACACGCCACCCGCAGAACCTGGCTCCAGGGCCTGTGAAGAGCCCTGACAGACCACCCTGAACGGGACAAACAACTCTGCAGGGGAAGACACGGTCAGAGATGCAAATGGGCACCCGAAGGAGCCCTCAGGCCCCATCAGCGCAGTAAGACACCCTCTCACCGCCAGGGAACATGGGCTAAGACCACAGAGCCAAAGACAGCATCTCGGCCAAACAACGCAGACCACTGTTTGGGCCTGTGGGGGCAGAATCATCCGGGCCTAAGGGCAGGCACTATCAGCTCCCGGTTTACAGGCTGGAACACCGAGGTGCAGGAGTCACCGAGCTTGTGAGAGGCAAAGCCAGGATCTGACCCAGCTGGACCGGCTCAGAGCCCGGCCCCTCTTTGGCTCTGCTGCCACCTGGTATGGTCCAGGACAGATACCGGCCACCCCCTCCAGATCTCCCATCTGCCTGGGGACGTTTCACTTCCAGCTGGCTGTTGTATCTCCAGGCCACGCCACCCACAGAACCTCTGCCCTGTGTGCTATGGAGGGTGAAGGACAGAGCGGAGCCCACCGGGATGACCCCACTGGGCTGTGGCCTCCCAGCTCACCACGAGGCAGACTACAGCGTGTGGCTCAGAGCGCTCCCAGACAAACCGGTGGGAGCAGGGCCTGGGCTGGGCCAGGCTGAAATGACCCCAGAGCCTGGACGTCTGATACAGCCTCTGAGGAGTGACCACGGCCTGGACCCGGACAAGGACCAGGCCTGTCCTCCCACTAGGGGGCCCTGTCCCGGGGAGACACAACCATGACCAGCAGGGCGGCCAGCCGGCCACTGACCTCTGTGGGCCCCTGGGCTTTGTTAGCAAGCAGCTGGAGAGTCGCAGACCTCTCCGGACAACTGCTGACGTGCTCTGATGCCCCGTCGGGCCTTTCAGCGCTCCTCGGACAAACACCCTGCGGCAGCGGCGCCGGTCACGTGTGGGCCTCAGAGACAGGCCAGGTGCAGGCTGTCAGGAGCCGCCTGACTGAAGCTCCGCGCAGAGCTGAAGCCTGCCACGGCGGCCAGCCTCGCCACGGTGCATGGACAGAAGCCGAGAGCCCCGCCACAGATGGGAAACTGGTGAATGCTAAGGGTCACGAGTGGCCGTGGCCCCCGTTAAGACAGGGACACAATGGGGGGCGCAGGAGCCACGAAGTCACAGGGGATCCCTGATAGCAGGCCATCGGTTCTGCCACGGAACCATGCGGGAGGCTGACACCCCCAGAGAGAGATGGGGAAACGGGCTCACCCAGATGTTTGCCTGGGCCCGTGAGAACCCCTGGCTCCAGCCACAAGGTCAGAGGGAGAGGCTGCTCAGGGCTCCTCTCCTCCCTGGATTCATGGAAGAAACCCAGCCCCCACACGCCCAGGGCTGCACGGGCAGGGGAGTCCCGGGTGTTGCCCGCCTCAGGGCTGCATCTACTGAGGAGCCAAGAGCTGTGAGGGGCCCGGCGCACTGGGGGTGCCACCTGCCACCCCACAGGCAGCCCTCGGAGAGCTCGGGGCAGACCAGGGTGCGCGGCTGAACAGACGAACGACGGGCCGGTGGGAGTGGCGAGGGGCCTGCAACGGGCCCAGCTGCCCTGGAGGGACCCTGGAGCAGAGGGGCGAGCCGGCGGGGGACAGGGAGTGCACCCGGCACCACAGCGGGCGCTGACTGGGACCTGGCTGCGGTGACGGGTCTCCTGGGGCGGCCCGAGGGGAGAGGAGCTGCCCGGCTGGCTTCGACTTCCCCAGCTGGATCAGGCCCCACCCCACGCCAAGGCGGGGCAGGACACGAGCGGCCTGGTGGCTGGCCAACCCCCTCCATCCGGCGGGCCTCAGGTGTCCTCTAACAGTGGCCACAGGCAGTCAGGAGGCCTGGGGTCAGCACTTTGGCTCTTGTGTCGGCATGCGCGCCACATTTTTCCAAGGTGCCAGCCCCTCTAAGCCGGGGGGGGGGGACTCAGGACAATGACATACCACGAAGGGGGCACCGTGCCCCGAGAGGTACAGAGAGGTCAGGCCACGCTAGACCACCAGAACGTGGCAGGCCCGGGACACCCACGCCTCCGCCGGCCCCTCTCCACTCACGCTGTCCCGTCCCCGCCGCCCCCTCCTGCGCCCCCTCGTCCCTGGGCCGGCTGCGGGTCTCAGATGATGCGTCTGAAACCTAACTGTGGTTCTGGAGTGCCGCTTCCTGTCCGTACTCCCACTCACCCTGCAAAACCCTGCACGTGTGTGGGGGGAGGATTCGCCATGTCAGGTGCTGCAGGCCACACCTCTCGCTGCCACATGCTTGCTGCCACATGCTTGCTGCCACATGCTCTGTCACCGTGGGCCTGGCACCATGGCTGGGGAAGGGTCCTACTCCTGGAGCTCAGGGCTTTTTGTCCGCGTAACACCCAACCCCACGGCCCCCGGACAGACAATGCAACCTCAACAGGAAGAGAAAAGCCCACTGGGTTCCTGAGAAGGCAAGAACACACATCCGAGGAGACCAGCGCCTTCTGTACACACACAGGACCTCGACTGCAGATGCCGCGAGTGGGGCCCAGTGTGGGCCTCAAGGACCAGGAGGGAGGCGCCAGCGTGGCAGGCGGTCAGGGAGGGGATGGCCCTGCCCCCCCACCTCGCGCTCCCGGACTGCACCGCACCGCCCTCTGGCGGGGGGCTCCTCTCACCCCCCAGGCTACCGTCCACTGACTTCTCCCCCAGTCACGGCTTCCCGTGTTCTTCCCTCTCCACGCCCAACGACCCGCCGCACGCCCCGGCCAGGCGAGGGTCGAGCCCCCCACGGCCCTCGCAGCTACCCTTGCCTGCTTGTGGTCGGACCTGGAGCCTCCTGCTGTCTCCCACCCGTGGGAAATTCAGACCCGGGAGGGGCTGGGGAGGGCACAGAGGGAAGCTGAGGGGTGGGGGACCTCGGGGCTCGGGGCTCCTGGCCTTCCGCTCCCCCGCCCCAGGCAGAGCGTGGACACAGGCCAGCCCAGGCCTCCTGCACCCACAGACACTCAGCGCTGTCCCCCCACGGGCCCTCCTCCCTGCTGGCGTGGGTGGCTCCTGGCCTGGAGGACCACCTGAGCCCATGCCAGCCACACGGGCAGGTGGCAGGAGGTGCCGGCCCCACGGCACCAGGAGCCACGCGTGCCCTGGGCCGTCTCTGCGAGCCCAGAGCCTGCGGCCCGGCCTTTGCCCCGCTGCGCCTGGGTGACGGCACGGGTGTTTCCCAGTAGGCCTCAAGCCCAGGCCTGCATGAGCAACGGACGGCCTGCCCAGGTCCTGGGTCCAGCGGGGACTGTTCTTGCCCCCAGACGGTCTTCCCACTTGGGCTGGGCGGCGGCAGGGGAGGGGCGAGGCACAGACAGACATCCAGTGCCGCTCCCATTCGGGGACTAGGCAAGGCCTTCGCCTGCTCTGAGCCTCGACTTCCTTGCATGGGAAGAGGGCCCGTCTCCACACGCCCGTCTCGGGGGGTGTTGGAGGCCCCATGCCAGAACCGACTCACGGCCCCCAGCTCAGTCCCGCGCGCTGCAGCCTCTGTGCTGCCCCAGGCTCCGGGTGCTGCCCCCCCAGGGGTGGGATGAGCCTTGGGTGGGGTGCAGCCACTCACCCTCCCTGCAGCGACAGGCCACCCAAGGGCGCGCTGGCTGGGCGGCCCTCTGCCACAGAAAGCCAAAGGCTGGCGCTCTTTCGCTGGACCAGAAAGTAAGCTTTTAAAGCCCCCAGCAATATCCGATACCGACTCGTGTGCTGCCGAGCTGGGCACTGAAACACCACAGGTGGGAAGAGAAGGTGGGGGGCCGCTAGAAGTGACTTAACACTTGCATCAAGAGCACTAACGCGTTTAAGCGGCTCCGCTCAGAAATCCCCTCCTTGGGACTTCCGGAAGAAATTCGAGCAATGCAAAATACTTGCACACCGGGACGTGCCCGGCGCACGCCTCTCAGGAGCACACCCTGGCACCCCACACACCCCGCTGGAGAGCCAGCCAGGGGCCGGGCACAGCTGCAGCCGTTCAGACACTAAGCTTCTAACGACAAGAACCACCACTGAGGGCGCAACTCATGCGATGGCGCCAAGTCCCGTGGAAAAGCCACACGTGGGGATGGAAAGGTTTTCTCTCCTCTCTCCGCTCCTCTCCCAACCACCGTCAGCACAAGGAGAGGGGGTCGGGAAGGAAGGCCTCATGGCTGCGCAGCGCTGAGGAAACCCGGCCCCTCCTCTCCACCACTGGACACCAGAGGCCTCGAGATCCACATGGCCTCGCACCGCCAGCCACTTTGGCGGCCTGACCCCCACTAAGAAAGAAACCTGGATTCCAGATGGGCACGGGCTCCCTGGGGAGGGCGTTCAGCTCCAGGGGCAGACCCGTCCCCAGGGCAGAGCCGGCCGCAAGGCAGCAGGGGGCAGGGCGTGGCTCGACGGTCCACGCCCTGCCATGAAGTGCCTCAGACAAGAAGCTGCGGCTTGCACACGACTCGCGCGGCACGGCCCAGACACTCTCCCGAGTCAGAGAACCGCTGAGAATAACTCGGGTGGTAAACCACTCGAAGGAAGTCTGCCCGCTCACAGGTCTGCTTAGAAAGAGGGTATTTCTTGTTTTGTTTCCGATGAAACTCAAGCTCAGAAGGCCTTGGCCGCAAATTCCCCTTGTCTCGAGCAAAGGCCCACCTGGGTAGTCTGGGCCGTGCTGACACCCCCACCGGGTCCCCAGGTCCTGTCTGTGGGCCCAGTCACACGCTCTGGGCAGCATCTGTCCTTGTGGCAGCAGAGGCGGGTCTTGTCCCTTGATGTCTAAGAAGAGGTTACAAAGGCGAGCTGGACATCACCACGGACCACAGGAACGGCTGGCCCAGAAACGCTGATCCAAGCCCACCCCACCCGGCCAGCCCACCGCGAAGCCCCCGGCAGCTCTCTGGGAACGGAACGGCGCTCAAGGCCGACGCTGTGAACCAGACTCACAGGCGGGAGGGACAGAGCCCAGAGCCCAGACCTTGCCCAGGCTGCGGGGCCAGGAGGAAACCATTCTCACCGGTGCCAAAGCGAAGGCAGTGCCCACTCGGCACCGGGCCACGGCCAGGATCGATGCTCTGTGGAGGTGCCCGGGAGGCAGACAGGAGAACAGCCAGGGCACCCAAGGCAACAAGGAAGCCTAGGACAGCCAGGGGTGGGTGGCTTCCTGGAGGAAGGGGCATCCTGGAGGAAGGGGCAGAGGCTGAAGGGAGGAGGGCTCGGCAGACCATGGGAGCAGGGCTGAGGGGCTGCGCAGGCCAGCACCAGGCTGGTTTCTGGAGCCTGGGAGGCATTGGGATCACGGAGGGAGGAGCAGGGCGCCAAGTGGGCATTCGCGGACTCAGGGCGCCTCGATCCCACCCCTCCTGCGAGGAAGCGCGGTCTGCAGGGCTCAGTCGCCGGGTCGGGAGCCCGCCGAGGGCGCCAGCAGGGCCCCTGCTGCGGAGGATG
>NW_007079761.1:0-2121 GCF_000164805.1 Carlito syrichta | reverse complement strand
TGGGCGCCGAGTCCAGGGCCCCAGCCGAGGCGGCCCGGCGACCGCACTTGGACTCAAGCCCCCTCTGTGGCCCCAAGTGAAGCTGCACAACCTCAGGGACAGCTCCAGGGTGGCCGGCTGAGACCTGGCTGTGGCCCTGGTGCTGCCCTCAGGCAGACGGAAGAGGAAGGAGGAGAAGGAGAGGTGTCCTGGCTCCAGGGGGACCCTCCAAGCCCCAAGGCAGACCCCCGGCAACGGTCGCCTCCTGGCAGCTGCCGAGGACAGCCACACCTCCCCCCGGGCAGTCTCGTAAGCACCGGCCACACGCAGAGGATGAGGCAGGACCCAGCAAGAACCTGCTGGTGCCACCCTCACCCCCTCGCTCCTCTCTACCGGCCACCAGAAGGTCCAGGGAGACAAGGAGAACCCACCCGTCACCACTTGCCACTCGAGCATGCCCAGCTCGGAGCAGCCAGGCTGGCAGCCAGGAGAGCCCCCCTTCCAAGCACCTCAGGCCCACCCGTCCCAGGCCCTGGAACCCGGCGGACGCCAGGACGAGGCCAGAGGCGCTGGATGGAGAGGTTCCAGGGCTCCCAGGTGGGGAGGCAGGACACGGAGAGGAGAGACGGCGGGTGCCGGACCCCAAGGGCCTGTCAGGGCGGCACCAGAGCCAGGCTCCCCCCTCTGTTCAGACGCTTAGATGGTCGCAGGGTCCCAGGGAGGGCGAGATGGAGGGCGAGGGTCAACACCAGGCATCCGCTGGGGCCAGGCCCTGCTCGTGTCCAGGGAGTTGCTGGGCTCCTGGGGGCAGGCCACACTGATGACCACAGCAGGCGCTTCGGCCGGGCAGCCCTCGGCAGGTGGACCTCAACCCGGAGCGGTGAGACGCACAACGCCAAGACTGCCTTGGCCTCTTGAGGAAGCTCATAAAAAAGCAACTGACCTAGTGCCTGGGACAGAAGCGAAGGGGGAGGGGGGAGAAGGGGAGCTCGGAGGGCAGGGTGCTGTCGGCTGCTGGTGGGCGGCAGAGGGGCCTGGGGGCCTGGAAGCCCCTCCCCCACGGCGAGTACGCTGCTAAGACGGCAGTTTCTGGCCGAGGCAGCCGTGTTCTCCTCTCCGGGGCTGGGCTTCCAGGAGAGCTGCCTTGGCACACCACCCGACCTCCCAGAGCCTTGGGGGGACACAGGCCCTCAGAAAAGGGCCTTGCCGCCTCGGTCTCATCTGGTACCCCCGCTTCCAGCTGGGGGGGGCCGTGGGGAAGGGAGCCCAGAGGCCCTTCACCTCGGGGATGCGCAAGGCTGCAGGAAGAGCGTTCTGGTTGCCAAGCGGGCCGAGGCCGCCTCTGCTGAGTAAGTGGGCGTCCAGGGCTCTTGGCAGCCTGAGGGTCTGCCCACTCCCCTTGGCAGACAGGACAGGGGCCCGCTCCTCACCCTGAAGGCAGGAGGCGCCCTCCTGGCCCTCTTGGGGCCAGTCACTGCCCAGCTCCGGGAGCCTGTGGCCCTGGTTGGCAGAAGGGTAGGCGGGTGTGGCTGCAGCCCCGGGCCCAGCTCAGGCCAGCAGAGTGGTCGGACGGTGGGGAGTGGGGTGGGGGGTCCCCGCTGCAGGAATGTGCATCCGTGCAGGGCAGACCAAGTGTTGGGCCGGAAGCAATGCTTCAAGGGCTGGAGACAGGCAGCTCCGCGACCACCAAGTGTGGGACACGGCCCAAAGGACCCAGAGCGCAGCCCTGAGGCTGGGAGCTACTGTGTGCTTGCAGGGAACACACACACATGCGCACGCGCGCACACACACAGCCAAAGTGGGAAAATCCCAACTCTAGGACCCCGGTTTTCGGAGACGGACCCAAGGCTGTGCGAGCGGCAGCAGCAGCGCGGACTACGCTCGGACCCAGGCTGGCCGGGCCCTAGAGATTCCCCCGACACTCCTGAGCGCGCAGCTTCCCGACTCCGGCGGTGGCCAGCACCGCGCTTCAGCCCAGACTCGCACTGTCTTCGCATCCGCCCCGAGACCAGCGTGGAAGAGGGGCCACAGGCAGGAAGACCTGCTCCGGCCCTCAGCCCCGACCGCCCGGGGGAGAGTGGGCGCCCACGCGGCAGCGGGAGGACACCCCAACTTTAACGGCTGGAGACCCAGGGAGGCCAG